>NW_020216101.1:0-241001 GCF_003070985.1 Temnothorax curvispinosus | reverse complement strand
GTTGATCTCTTCAAATGGATACCTAATGCGTAGCTGACGGCTGCCGATTGTAGCAGGTCGTAAACTATCGTATAATAACTATCGGCGTCGAAGTAACGGAGCACTGAGGCGTTTAAAGTGCGAACGAAACGTAAAAGGCACGCACCGTGTTTACAGCGATGTAATCATCAGCGCTGGTGCGTAAACTTTAATAAAATGTATTTTACAGGAAATCACAAGTATGAACAGCACGCCGCGCCAGTCAAGTCAAGACAAGACATTACAAATTCCTATTCACCGTAAAATGACACCGAAAGGGGTGCGTTACATCAAACATCCTGATATACCTTTCATTATCTATATGCCAAATCTATACAGAAATAATGAGGAATTATCTACCACCGATGAGATTGTCGGTGCGCCATATTTTGACACAACTGGTAGACCGTCCCCAAATTATTATTCTTACTATCCATATAATTATCCGAACTATTTAAACCGCGACTCGGGCAATGCAGATTTCTGCACACAGTAAAAAATTTAATGTCAATGAAAGTCCACTCTAAATTTTGTGTTAAAATAACTCATTCATCGTGTTACTTGTTGATATTTAGAAATGTTATATCAACATTTTTTACAATGTATGTTTACAATAAAATAAAAATAATTTGTAAAAAATGTTGATGTAACATTTCTATATAAATGTCAACAAGTAACACGATGAATGAGTTATTTTAACATAAAATTTAGAGTGGACTTTCATTGACATTTGGTACACAAAATTTTTTACTGTGTAGCAATCTCAAGAGAAACTCAAATTCAGACGATGATTCAAACATACCTGGAATCAAAATCAGACTCCCTGAGAATTGGTTACATTACTCGAAAAGTGCTGACAACAGGGTTGGAGTTTCGGAATGGTTCTGGCCCTGGGCTAAGGAGCTGGTTTTCCAGAACCGGAATAAATGTCCACAACCGCAAATTCGACGACCACACTATTAATCCACCTTATGAAACGTCTTCGTCACCAGTTTATTATTAATAAGGCACTGTTAAAGATATGACGGTGTTATCGATTCCTACCACACTACCTTGAAGCAACGAGTCGATTGACCGTAATGGTTGTCATGTTCTATTTATTATAATTAATTTTTTATAAGCGTACATTCCTCTTCAAACTTCGTCCGTCGAACTTTTACTTACAATTTTCTAAATAAGAAATAAAATGTTTCATTTCGGTATTATAAATCTACGTATATATGTACTACGCTTTTAAATAAATATATTTTAATGAGGACATTATGTTCTTTTCATTTCACACACTGTAAACCTCATCATATCATAAAAACCCATTCAAAATTATCGGCATTTATATAAATATATATCTAATATGGTAATAATTTTACTATAATCTTTTAATTTTTTATTTAAAGTTCTGATATGTCTTTAAAACAAATAATTAAAATAAGTAAACAATATAACAGCCCAATATAAAATTAATACTACTAAATGTAAATTCAAATCTAAAATTCTGTATATCCTTTATAGATAAATTAATTAACGAGAAAATAGTTTCAGGATTAAATAAGAACCAGGCTATCTAAAATTATAAGGTTTTATCGTGGAATATAAACACATTCGAGTATACTTTTACCAATAATCCTAACTTTGATTGTAGCTCGTAAGCGCACACAACGATGAAACGAAAATTCAATTTCAGACAATTTGCCGGGAGAGTTAATTGAGTCGAACGCGGGGATCGAGGCGCCGCGCCGCCCGTACGTCTGTAAAATATGCGAATGCCGGAAAAGGAAAGCAAACACTGATCGAGATTTCTGACTCGCCCCCGGGTGCATCTCTCTCTGATTAAATGCAATTTCCTCGATTCCGCGGAAAGCTACTTCCGATGGCACGCGCGAATGTTTATCTTTCGTTATTTTTATTGACGGGACAAACATCGCAATGTATGAAACGCAATAAAAATTGGTCAGAGAATTATATTTGTTATTATATTTGTCCGAATATAGAATTGAATGGCAAGTTTCAGCAAACTACAGAGATGAACAGACAACGAACAAACATTAAATCATAACCTTCGGCTAATTTTGCGGAATCAATTGGTAGTAATCACGAGATCCATTGATCGAGATGCATCGTTGATCTCTTCAAATGGATACATAATGCGTAGCTGACGGCTGTTGTAGCAGGTTGTAAACTCATCGTACGCGTTGAGGTAACCTGAACCTGAACGCGTCGTGGTAACGGAACACTGAGGAGTTTAAAGTGCGCTGGAAGTTATGAAACGAAACGTAAAAGGTATCGCACCTTGTTTACAGCAAGCAATGTAATCATCAGCGCTGATGCGTGAATGCTATCGCGAAATAAATTCGATATTTTGTACGTTCAATTCTAAACAGAGATCTTTAAGTTTCGCTGCATCCTCTTTCAAGTTGGTTGTTAATAACGTGGTAAGAATTTTAGTTACAAGATGTAATTGTGGCCGTTTTATTTGTATCATCTTGTGCAGCAGTCTAATATTGTTGTTACACGCAAGTAATTTATCAGAAATTTAGGGAAAAGCACATTTATCAAACGGAAGCTACAAATTGTTGGCCAGACGTTCCACAACGTTTGCCGTAACAACGACTACATGCAGAAATCGGCCGTTACGCTTGTAACAGGTGAGTTAACTTCACTATAATTAAGCATTAATAAGTCAACGAGGAACCTTAATTGTCTGTCAAAATATATACATAGCGCATTATCACTTCACATACTGCCAATGTAGATTTGTAGATACATATTTAGCAAATTATTTTTCAAGATTGAAAAATTCTTGAGTTATAAATAATATAGAATTTAAAAAAAAATTAAGATCGTTCTATAAAATAGAATTAGAAAGAATAAGATAAAAAATCCTTGAAATAAAGGATTTAAATATTCAAAATCGTAGACAGATCACACAGAAATATATAAAATTATGTTATATATATTCTATTTCGCTCTATTTTATTTTTTATCTTCCAAATAATGTGTAAAATAAAATATTTATTATATAAGCGTTTAAAAGTTTGTTAAAATTTTATGTGCGTTTGGTATTTCAGATCTTCAAGACTGAGAGAATATCTTCAATGTACTTATTAGTCGTTTCTGCAGGAATCTTTGGTTTTTTTTAATATGTCCGTTCTTTACTCTTCGATAATCGAAGCGTGTCGAGGTCTCTTGGCCGGAAGCCGGTTTCATTATAGAGAACGTATAATCTCAAACGTATAATTTCAAACTCAGATTCACGAAAGTGAAAAAACTTCAAACGTAAAAAACGCCGTCGCCGAGTGAATTTCAAAGGGAACGCTCCTAAGTTCGACGAGCCCGAGCATTTTGTCGTCCCCCTCCGACTTCAACTTTGACATCTCCTTGACTCTTTGAAGCAACTTTTGCTCCGCGTTTCCCGCGTTCGTAATTCCAACTTGCCGACGTTCACATATTCCGATTTTCTTCGCGATATTATATATGCGCAGGCGACAAGGATCGTTTGTTAATTTATACGACCTTTGAGGCAATCCAATATAACGGCGCCGCATCCTTCTGCAGGACAGAATTAATCGAGTATGCAAATGAGAGGCAAGTATCGCTCTCGCAGATCACTTTGTTTTCCCACACATATCGATTTTTCCGGTTAAATGAACAATGAAACCTTCGCAATCACAGGAAGTACGGATATGAGAGAAGTCTATAATTTCTCATTCTAATTCTAATAAATCAACATTTATAAGTAATGTTAAGCTATTACTTTAATTTTGTCATGAGTTTCATATTAACACTAAAATATCATTAATAGCGGAACCTTGAAGAAACTAACGAGTTTATAACTCACGGTTGCTCCTTAAGTAACTTCTTGATTAAGAAGTTTCAAAGTTTCAAACTACAGCTTTCAATATTAGACGATGGCATAAATCATGAAAAAAATTAAATTTAAATTACAAATAAAAATTTACATATCTATGATATGGCAATCAAGCTCTTAATCTAAGGATTATTTTCACGCGCGACAAAATAACCTAATTAATCTTTTATTTCTCAGTTTTTGCGCACTATATAGCAGAACAACCTCAGATTACTTTGATAAACTCGATGTATTTTAAATGCTTCGGAAAATCCTTTTATTTTCAAAATGAGAGAGAGAGAGAGAGAGAGAGAGAGAGAGAGAGAGAGAGAGAGAAAGGAAAATATGATCTGTGTGCTATTATAGTAATGCAAACCGCTTAGCTGAAGAATTCGAAACTCACGATTTTGATGGAAGCTGGGCGCGAATACGCTAGAGAATTTATATTGCCTGCAGGAAAAAAACGGAGAACACTGTCGCGTGACCTATCTCTGTGAGTAAATCAAGCTTCGAATACCGGTACCCCGGTCTCGGCTTACGGGGTCAAAGCTGACCCGCTGAATACCTCCATTACAGGATGGTTAATGGTTTCTTTGCACCACGAAGAAGATTCCCTCTTGGAAATATTGCTTCCCGTTGGTGAAAGAGCGGAAAACCCTTCCACCACTCGGTCTTATCACGCTAGCGCAGGTTCAACGACTCAACGTACTGATACCCGAACTTAACATCACATCGTTACAAGGTTCTAAATTTAACACAAACGCTGCAGTGCATGAAACGCTAAATTAAATCTGTCAACGCTAAATTCGTCGCTAAATTAAATCTCACAACATTAAGTGGAACCTGTCGACGCTAAACCTCGCTAAATTAAGCTGCCAACATTAAAGATGTCTCGCTAAATAAAAAAAATCTATATTTCGGTTATATATATAGCATATATGTTATATGTATTTAATATAATAATAAATCACAATGTTTCTTTAAATAATAATTACACATTCTTGGTAAATCGCAAGCAATTGTAATAAATGTCGCGTAGAAAGATTAGCTGTAATTAAAGTACAAACATTGTTAATAGTACTTCCTCACATAAAATATACCAAATCTTCGCTATATCTAACGATGACTCATGAGTGCATTTACTACCATGTGCGAAAAACAAAATACCAATGAGATTTCGATGACAGGCGATGTTTGCCATTATACATATACATGAAACCGTCTTTAGTTGTTAGAAAGAAAAGCTCATATAAAAATAAATTTACAAACGTTGATAATCGGACGATTGCAGCTATTACCTGATCGTTCTCGGACTGCATTACGAAGGAAAAGTAGAGCCGCAGCATTAAGATTTTTTGCTACTGGTGCAACGTGGAAATCGAGCTATCGAAAATCCGTGTGTTATAAATGAGTGAAATCAAGATACATACAAGAAGGTTAATATACCTATCTCAGTAAGTCAACTCAGGCTGAAAGATCGTATCACTAAGTCAATCACTTAATTCGGGAAGAGTTTTTATTTTTGGAGTAAAAGAGTATCGGACGGCTACCAAAGGGAACGAGAAAACAGGAATCATGCATAAATTATCACAAGTAATTAACATATTTACGTCTTCTGGACCGCGCGTTTATACGTCGTGGCGAACATTCACGCGAGAAGGAGGGCTCAAAAATTCCTGAGTAATGTACACATTACACGCACGACGCGAACATTTGGAGCGAGATGCACGAATAAAATCGACGGAGCACGTGATCGAGGATGCACGTACGAGTGACGTTGCGCGACGCACTGACTCGTCGTCGCCGGACGTCGGGGCGCCGTCCGTCGCGACGGCGCCGACGTATCGGCCGGAAGTAATACCCTTTGCGATTATAGTCACGAGAATGAGCGCGATGCGCATCGAGATCGCGCGTCGCACGTGCATAAGATAGCCCGCGAGAAAATCGATCTCCCCGACAGTCTCTAGGAGCGAACCCCGTATGGTCGCGTCACGAGGCGCAAAAGGAACCCAATGACGTCAGTGGAACATCCGAATGCGGTTAAACAGTATCCGTTAAACGAGAAATAAATCGCGTGTAAGGTCAAGACATTAATGGGAAACCACTATCCATACTTATCCCTCGGTGCACAATGTAATCATCCAACGTTGAGAATCTTCTTTTCAACATTTAAATATATACTTCGGTTTATTTGTTCGATTACCTGTCCACGGTTGTAATTAAATTGACTTGAAGATTGAAGAAAACGATACACGAGTTGCTTCTCCGAGAAGTGACCGTCTTAATTGAGATTCTAATTAAAGACAATTACATCTGAAGACGAACCAGTTGCGGTGACGGGTTCGTGAATATTGAGCGTTGCATTAACGCGAAGAATTTTAACCCTTAAATGCCACACCTCTCAAGAATCTCGTAAGTTCACTGAGGGGTCTAAAAGACCCCAGCATGAAAAATGTCTCCTTACTCATTGATTTTTTTATCCTTAGTTATAACAATTTTAATCAATGTTGTTCAAGGTCTAGAGAAGAGTATAAAATGCTAATATTGTTCAAATTTCAATTTCGACATAGTATAAAAAAGGTCAATCACTCAACTATCATCAATGGGAGTATAAGCTCCATTTTTGGCAAGAACATTTGAAAACATTTCATTCTAAAGGGTCTGGGGTCCGCTGGACCCCGGGTGGCATTTAAGGGTTAACAAGTGACTTCGAGATAAGTCTTGCGGCTTTGAGATCTTCATAAAACCGACCGTGGAAGTATAAGTCTCTCCTGTGACCTCTCTTACACGACCTACACCTACGCAAGCACCTTCTCCGGATTACCTGCGACCAGGTCGACTTCCGTGTCGAAGAAACATATCTCCACGGCCGCAAATATCTTATTGCCGAAGGTCAGTATTCACCCACTAACGCTTTTCGCATAATCGCGTCGAGAAATGGTGGATAAAGCGAATAACGGCAAATCTCACAAAATCCTGCGAGCGTGTCGGACGCCTTACGAAAAAAAAGAAGATTGCACACTACGAGCTGCCTATGCGATAGTAATTATCAACAAATTAATATTGCTACTCGCAATATAAAGCTAATTGAATAGCGCGTTCGTTGCATAAGATGTTTCGAAAGAGGTTATTTATACGGAAATTAATTTACTGTATTAGCATGTACCGTTTCAAATCTCGGAAGAAATAATGACAGATTAACATGCAGGTTTTCGCCAAAGCGCACGCGCATAGAAGTTAATCAAAATATATATGCATGTATTAAAAAATCTATCTTATATTAAAAATGAACATTCTCCTGTATATTCTATGACATTTTTATATAATTTGCCGTGTATAATTTTATCTATAATTTTATTATTTTCTATATATTTGCTGTTTTAATTACATATATACCATTATAAAAAGTTCTGACAAAGTTAGGTTTCTCTCTAAACTCATAACAATATAAATAATCTTCAACAATATATAAATAAATATGCTTACGCATTGTTTCCTGGATAACACTACTTTCTCAATTAAAGATTGGCATTAAAAATAAATATTAAATTACAATATTTTTACAATGACGTCTATTTATGTATAGAAATTAAATCATCGACATTAAGTTAAGTGTCAAATTAAATGTTTCTAAATGCAGCTTTTGCCTTTGACGAATATCAAAGCGAAGAATGTAAGAATGGACTTGACGAAGTCGGTGCAGCGCGACGTGTTCTAGAGCAATGTTCGTTCCGGGCTACGTGCTTCCCTTAATTGAGCGTGCACTAATCCCCCTTTCCCCCGGTTGCTGGCCTGGAGGGGTCCACGCGGCACAGCGATTCCCCACGTGTGGTCGCGCCTTAATTGAGCGTGCGCCCACTTCGAGTCAGACGATTCTTTTCTCATCTTCCTCGCCGTCTCGACATTAAACGCGTGCTCACGTATACGCGTGATAAATTGGGTTTGTGCATTTTGTGTGCTTGTGTGCGAAATTGTACTGCTGACGGTCCTAGGACGGAGCAGCGACCGTGAAGAATGCGATTAACTCCACGTAATTTGGTGTGACTATCGGTTAAAATATACCAATTTTCGGTTTGTCACGTTATCCTTCTCATTGCACTGCAAAAGCACAAAGTGCTAAGGTTTCTTAATAATGTCTTAGCCGTCTTGAATTCTGACGTAAGAAACGAGGAGAAATACATAAATAATTCTTGCGTTTTATAATTATTAATATTCTATTTAATGGAGTTTGTAAAATATGGTAGAAATTTGCGTATTTTTTATTTTTAAAAAGAAAATATATCATATAATTATAATATTATAAATGATTATGTGTGTGTATCTATATGTTAAGATCTTTAAAGAAATTATAATGTATTAATATCAAAAATATTTGATCTGAAATAATCCTGTTTTCCATAAAAATAGCAAAAATTTAGAAAGTTAAAATTAAATTAAATCGCGTTTTGATTCTAATTAAGAATATTTAATTCGCGTGTTAAGTGCTGATTTATTTTAATCGGGAGAAAGATCGTACAAGATCGCTTTCTATGGCAATCGTGTAAGATTTAGGCGAAGCGTCAAGTTCAAGGTATTCGATGAGATACGTGCTATTTTAGCACGAACCATCGACTCACGATGACATTTACCGAAGTTCTTGCATTCGTTTAAAAACTCATTTATCAATGTCGCAACTCGTGTAACTTTGTTACCATAAGCTCATTACGATCTGTCTAAAGTCAAAGAAGCAAGTCACATTAAGAATTATCCCATTGACACTCGCGTAGAATTAAATGTGACTTTTTCCTCAAAAGATGATTCAGATATTATTCCTGACGTAATTTATAACGTTCATGACGATGACACGATACGAAACCACAATCAGCACAAGTATTGCCGGAGCGACATCGCAAGTGTCATGTAATCTCAGAGTAGACCTGTTTATCGGTGATTCATCGCTGCGGATCTTCCTAAATTGATTATAGAGGTCAAAGCAAATCAACTAGATGAGTAATCCAGCGGTTTACTCATTTCTCCAGTATTAACTAATGCCACAAAAAAATTGATCAACATAAGTCATATTTATGCTGATCAATTTTATGCTTAAATGACGATTTATATAAGATAATAACAAACGTCTTTCTTTACTATGTCTATTTGTGTCTATACGAGAGTATTTTCTGCAATTTTTTTTTACAAAATTCTTACTAAAGCTTTCCACACACGATATAAAGCTACTAATACTATATTTTTCAACATTACAATTTGAAGTAGAACAAGACTTTTTCTATTTCGTGATTATTAAATGCCGATTTATATCAAATTCGAGGGAAAAAAATCAATTTTTTTAAATATTTATTGTTGAATAAAATAAAATAATTCTATTTTCGTTTCATTTGTTTTAGTTATTTTGTTGTACCTATTATCATCTTGCCATCGATTTCTCTCGATCTCCCACAATTATCGGTACGTCTTCCACCGAGTATCAGGAAGAATTCGCTGATCGAGGCCAAGTTCGTGACGATGTCCGGCATCGTCTACGTGATGCATCGTCACGATCGGAACTAAACATACTTTCGATCCACCGCATGTGCGTTCCGGCATGAACGACGCGTCGTCATGGGGCGTTTATTTCTCCGCGAGGAGAAACGATCTGGTAGAATTTCACCGACCCAAAAAACGACTTTTCTGACGTCGCACGAATCTTTTTTCCCCCCCTCGCGGAGATATTCCTTCTTCCTACGACTGTTTCTTACGACATGGAAAAGAGATCGCGCGATGAATCGGAACTGATCGCTCGTATACTTGAACGATGATATTGTTCGACGCAAGGAAAAAAAAACGATATGAGACCGCTTGAAAAAAATGAGATCGCGCACTATCACGGGAATCATACGGGACTCGACGCCAAGTCATTTGGAGCAATTTGCGTTGAATCAATGCGTATCGCGGGGACTTGAATGCGTAACGGCTCCAAATTTATTACCGTTGCCCGTTCTGACCGAATTCACATAACGCAATGTCTTGAGAGGTCAATCGTCCCACGATTATTGAAACGATTACTTTCAAAGTGCTTCCTCAATATACGATGTAATATCGCGATAAGCGCGTGGTAATTTTACGCGGTAGACACGTAGGAGCGCGTGCTAACTTTACATCATAAATACCGTGGTTAATTACCGAACCGTAATTGTTGAGAATGAGATCAGCATAATAGCACGGCTGTAGCGCTTCATTATACCTTCCTAGGGTATCCTTTGAGAAATCCTCAATTACAGCGATCGCCGATGACATTACGACGACCATGGTAGGGCTCGTATCCCATATCTCGGCAGATTAGAAAATCTTAAACGTTTTTTTGACGCGTATAATCACCGCACTGACGATTTGATTCACTGCACATTCGCACAAATTGGCATTTGACGACACCAGTTTTTCTCTCGTAAAATATAATTCTGATAACTCCGCTTCGAGAGTCACGGTTGCTGTTCTATATTTAAAAAAACATCGAGGAGGTCCTTCATAAATCCAATTAAAATGCGGTACGCGCTAATGCGTCGATTATGTAAATCCGATCACGATCGTGAATCACCTTGAGGCCCGACTCCTCTGGAATTTATCAATACTCATCGAGTCGACGACCCTAGATCAGTTGCGATCTGAGATAGCCTGGTCGATTTCTCGGAAGATGAATACCGAGATACCGGTGAGAGAAACGCACGTTGCACGGGCCGGCACACGCCACTAACAATCGGCGAAGCAGAATCGAAGAGGCACATAATACGACGACTGACACGGCAAGCAAGTCACGTCGATCGGCTGGTCGGCGCGCGAATAATTGTTTTCTAAATTCAGATCACACGACTCACCGCGTTTTGTGTATAAACGACCTATAGTACAAGGTAATAATTCAAGGTAACTCGCGATCTCATTAAAAACTACTCGCTGCACTAATTAAATTAATTTCGATGAAGTTCCAAGTGACAAACATGTTTCACTTTTATTCCGAATTGACTTTTAAAATACCGGCCGAGAGATGTATGATCGCAAGGTAAATCAAAATAAAAATTCCTGCTCCATTTTTTGAGATACCGAGTCGCGGTCCCACAAGGAAGAGCGTCGTCATCGACGGTTACGGTTTCGGCGAGCGGCGGACTGCAAGTGCACGCGAGATCGCGGGGAGAACCAGCCGGTGCGCCGTCCGCAATGTCGAGGAGGAGAGGAAGAAGGTCCGAAGCACCGAAGGTGCTCGCGCCGGTTCCGAGGAGGCGCATTCACCTTGCCATCAGGCTCTTACGCACTTGTGTGCACGCGTAAGCGAGCCTGCGTTGTTGCCTCGGTCGCCCAGCGGGTCGTTGCGTGCACGGTAAATGCGCAATGTCGAACCCGTGTGACCAACGAGTTTCTCTGTCACGATAACTCCGAAGCGCCGGGCTTCCACAACCTTGATCTTGATCTATACGTTACGAAGTGTCGCGCCTTGGTCTGGTACAGTTATAGTACAGCGAGAGCTCGTCAATTGGAAGCCACTCGGCTATTATGACCGAAATCGATATCAAGAGTAAGGAATCTTTATTTTTAACTACCATACAGAGAAAAAATAGCTCAGTCTCGACTTATCCTTTATATAGAATAGAAGTCTCTTTAATTTTCTCGAAACGGCACTCAAAAAGACAATAGGAAAAATTATTATTATGTAAGATCTCCGATAAATGAAAATGTCAGAATTTATTTATTCATAAAGATTGCTTTATGATAATTTTAATGTTCTGAAGTGTTAAAGCTAAAATTGTACATGGATTATACTTATAGATAATAATATTTAGTACACTAACATTTCCTTCTAAAGTTATTCGTACGAAAGTAAACTATCACGTTAGTCTTGTAAAAATATTAAATATATGTCATTAATAAAAACGTTCAGAGATAAAAAAATAAGTTTGGAAAATTTATCTCTTAGATAAGTAAATTAATAATACAAGACACATATCACCATTAAGCTTAATTTTAAAGTATAACGTTGTTCAGTCTGTTACGATAAAATCTTCACGAGCGAAAGAGGAAGATCAATAAACTAACATGCTACCGACAAAGAAAGTCATAGATAAGAAGAACCCGTAGGGCACTTCGTTTCATACGTCAAGAGGCAATTAGGCGAAGAAGGAATTCTCTGTTAAGAACCGGTTGGCAATTGTAAGATTGCTACTGAAAGAGTCGGGAAGTCTTTGTTCTCGCTTAAAGAAGAGAAATCGCTACGACGAATCGCTTATAGTAATGTTCGAATAACAGAAGATAAGAATAGACGCGATTCTTGGCCAACCTGTAATTACTCGCAGCCGATTACAATGCCGTTAATCGCGCTAATGAGAGCACGCTTTGACGGAAATTATATGCGTTTAGAATGCATCGTACGCACACCTTGGTCACACTCTGAATACGATGAAACGACGACATTTAAATATCGCGAGCCGCTCTGCTGGATGATTACGAGCGACAAGAAAATTCGCGTGAAAAGAATCTCCTGCCGTTACTGCACAAAAAACACCGTATAGTTATACGCATTCACCGAACAAAATTGGCGACTTTCTACTTCACATCTTCATTATATTATACGAAAATTGCATGCAAATTATACCACTGAATAATATATTTCATGGACGTATATTATAATGAACGCGACGTTTAAAAAATTTCAGACAAGCCCTGAGTCAAATCTCTCTCTCATTACTGAAAATCAAAGTTTAACGTATACAGTTTGTATACGTTAAACTTATACAGTTCGTTTCTCGTTCATTTTAGAGTTTTTATATTTAGATTCCTTGTTTATAAAATCATTAAAAAATGTCCTTATAACAATGCAATCATATTTTATTATACACACTTCCATAAACTTTCCTTTCCAGTTTATAAATAGGAGAAATGTCTTATACTGACTTATAACACTTTTCCGCCTACATAACAGTTCATTTATCAATCGATTAATTATCTCTAGTCAATCGGGCAACTTGTCGACAAAGAAAAGGCATGCATATATACGAGATGCGTTCGCAAACACATTTACATAATTAATGCACCTCACGTACCCACTGATGCAACAAGTTTGACATCTTTTAACTTTCTATTCTAACAGCAAACGCGAAAGAAAAGGAATCAAACCGAAGAGAAAATGTAAAGTTGTCTTTACACTTTCAAATGCACATACGTGCAAAATGAAATATATCAATATATAACGACACAGCTGATTCAATAATTTGCACATGGTATAGTTAATTAGCGTCATTAGATCAAATATTAGGATTCTCTACGCTTTAATTTAGAACGGGGAGACATCTCGCGTGTTAAATGGCGAGCACGTGGGCATAAAGGTTGCGTGTTGAGCAACAATCGCAATATTTAAGTTATATAAAATACTAAATTACATTCTAACAATTTAAGAAGCCAGGGTGCCTTTTATTAGGTGACTCAAGAATTAAATTAATTATATTTAAATAATAAATAATCAGGGGGGGGATACGCTCACATAGAGAAACAATGTTCCATATGTGTAGCATCGTCACAAAAGTAATATTTTTCCCACCCGAATATACTTTGTATCAATAACGCCGATCCAATTATCGGGCGTGGCGATCGCAATATGTGTTTGGTTGCAGTTCGTAGGTACCTGTACGGCTAAAAATAACGGTATAAGTACGATGCGATCTCTCGTCGCCGAAACTGGTTCCCCGAATGCCTCGGAGAGGCGATTCGATTAAGAGGCGGTCCGCGCGGCGCATTAAAACCAACCGCGGCTACGGGAAATAATCGTAGAGAGAACGCCTTCATGAATTTTCATATCAAACGAAACGCGGTTCGCGTCCCGCGCGATTCGCGGCGAGGTGACAGGTAAAGCACGTGCGTGCACCTTGGTGACAGGTAATTCACTTCGGTGGAAAAACGGTGAGCGTTCTCGCTCATAGGTATACGACCGAGAGATAGGTGCATTGTGTGCATCTAGCGCTTCGTCCAGACGAGCGACAGGCGCGCGTGCTCGACGTTACGACGCGTGCTACGCACGTGCGTCCGAACCAGTTTCGCTTCGCGACGGCTCCCCCAAGAAGGTTCTCGAGGTGGAGCCTATCGTCGTCTGAGTCGTCTCGTAAATCTCGTTATACAACCCGACGAGATCGCCCGTTCTATTAAACGTTCTTTCGTGTGTCCGATTTCTCGCGTGTCTCACATGAGAGAAGTTTTATTTTAATTTGTACACAACTGCATTTGACAAATTAATGCCGCTCGTGCTTTAAATAGTTTTACATTGTAATTACGGAGTTTAAGTACCTCTGAGATTTTAGCGCCGATTCGGCTGACACATGCAGCAGAGAAAAACGTTTCGTCTGCGTTAATCTCGATCGCGATACGCAGTCGGGCCATGAGCGAAATCGATTTAAATCTCGAGACGCCGCGTGATTTACCGTTCATCTGCACTGAGCGTAAAACAAAAAAAGAATGAACGAAGAAAAAAAACATCAGCAGCAAAATCTCGTCGGAATCACGGGACTAAGAGGCTTGATGAATGCGATATTAACATTAACCACCTGTTCGTGCGGACGTCATTACTCGGCAATAAACACACACGTATAAATACAGGTGTTCACATTTTTTTGCGTGTATCTTTGCCCCGAAATTCAAAGCGCGTTCTACTTTCAAATTTTTCACGCATTCCGTTTCTCTTTTTTTTTTTAATTAAATAAATATTATTTAATTAGCGTCCCGCACGAAATTTGAAACAATTTCTCTCTCGTATCTGGCTTCAACTATAAACTTTCAAGCGCAACTCTGCAATAAATTATATTTATATAAATAAAATATGTATAAATAAGTCATGTTTTACAAATTAAATATAAATATAAGTTACATTAACCTTTAAATGTGCAATTTTTCGTAGCGTTCTGAGTGTTTTTACAAATAAATAATGATTTTCTGGGCCTTTGCATCTAACGAAAGAAGGGTCAGAAAGACCAGAGAAGGCCCTTTACAAATGTATATACAAGTCCACGCGTTTTCAGTTCGAATTTCATAAAGAAGAGTGCACGAAGCATCAGAGCATATATGCAAAGGGTTAAATAAGCTTACTCTATACAAGTTATATGTTACACGCAGAATGTTGAGAAGCAAATATAATTTTCATACATAAACAGAAATTAACCCAGCTCGCAGTTATTTAAATCCGAGATGAAGTCAGGTGTAAAATATTAACCGAAAGGATCTCGAGCCGGCGCACTGGATAACATGTCATGTCGCGACGAGAGTCGTAAATAAAGCAATATCGCGGAGCAGCTAACGGCAGCTGACAGCACGTCATGTGCCGCACGGTAAGGTGCAATTAAACGCACGTTATGAATGAACCAGCGCAATGTCAGGGACGGTATCTTCCGAGGACGAGGCGACGTCGCGCGCATCCCCCGCGAGCTGACAGAACGCGCCTGCAAGTGAGGTTAAGACGTCGTCGCGGGGGAGGAAAGTACGAAGCGAAGTGATCGCCGGAGGGCGAACGACCGGAAGTCCGCGCCGTTTTCACAACGAGTTAATTTCCTCGCGGGAATCGCGTGGGACGAGGATTCTCCGAATCTGCTCCGAGTCGCGCGACGACTGAGGGAGAGAGAGAGAGAGAGAGAGACTCGCGCGCGATTGACGGCGAAACGTGATTTCGCTGGCGACCGGGAACGCGACCGCGATTCGCGATAAAAATAAACACGGCTATGCCGCGGAGGCTATGACAGCGGAAATGCCGCTGTCAGGGTGGCACAAACGCGCGTAGGAGCAGCTCACACGTCTCCTCGCCCGTTCGCCGTGTCTCCCTCCCTCTCTCTCTTTCTCGGAGCAGAGACGTCTGCCGTGCCGTGTCGGTTGTCGCGCGCGACGGGAAACCCGCGCTCGCCGCCGGCGGGCGCGCGACGCGTCTCGGAGATTATGTAACTATTGTTGAACGGCATGTAAATAAAGGCTACTTACCGCTGATCGAGGCGAAAAACGTCAAGATCGCGCGCACACACACACACGTTACACGTTCCGCGGAGACCGCTCGCGGCGCACTGCCGCGCGATGGCGCCCGCGCGTCGTCGCCATCTTGGATCGATCGCCGCCGCGGGCCGCCGCGACCGTCGGCGGTCGACGGCCGATGGCCGGGTGGGACGCGTGAATCCGTGAATTTTCCAACTCGTCCGTGTGCGGAAACAACGATGGAACGATTGTGTGAGAATCTTTTCTATTCTTGCAGATATTCCGTAATTTGCATTTTAAACGAATACGGTAGTATTACACAATAATTGTAATCCGATTAATTCAAAATTCAACCGGCAGAAATTACTGAACAGCGAAATTTCAAACTGTGTAATTCGTCCCTAATCTGTAATCTCCTTTCCCACGTATGAAATAACGAGATAATACGTTTCTATCCATTAACAAAATAGTACCATGTATTAATAAGTTAATTTCCGATTAAGTCAATGCTTGATCGAATTTATCATGGAAATGCAATATAATATTATATATAATAATCATAAAACTTCAATTCAACCGACAGAAATTGCTTACAGCGATATCTCTGACTACATAACTCATCGCAAGCTCTCATTTCTCTCTTCACATGTCAACTAATAAAAGAAAATATATATTGTATATCTATCCATTTACAAAACATTATTATTTAATAATTTAATCGCTGAATTTATCGCGAAAATGCAATACGATAGCGCGATTGATTTTGCAAAGTTAAAGCTAGAACATTTCAGTTTCAATCTTTTTGTCTCTACATTCCCAGCCAACGCAGAATATTCTAATAATATTGTAGCAATAGTATAACATCTGGTTATATTGCAAGAATCTTACACTATTGCTGTTCTGCGTTGCCAGAATTGCAAAGTATACTGTAATCTCGTCTAACGCTAATTCTAATTATTATAGTCACCGACAGTGGAAGTCTCGCGATGCGAAATAAAACGACCCGTTTGATTCTTCGCCATTTAATGTTTTCTTATACATTTAGAACATAAATAACAACAACTAATGCGCGTAACATGTATCACGTCGGTTCATTTGAGAGGGGATTATTGGTGAAACGCAAAATATAGCGAGGTTTCCAAGTTCTGTGTACGATAATAATAAATAAATAGTATAAATCTCGGAACGTATCGGCAAAATGACACTCGCAATTGTCATTTGATTCTTACAAGCTTCTAAGCTTAGAGCGTAAATAGTAACAAACGACGTGCGCACGCAACATTCATATACACGACCATTAAACACAGTTATTTGCGGAAATAATGTATTTGAAATATTATGAGCATCGAGCGAGTAATAGGAATAATATTAAGTGCGTGTACATATACATACACGCGACTGTTGAAAAAGTATAAAAACAAATGAAAATCGCGAAATGCAATTATTAGAGTGACTTGTCAACTGCTTTATCGAGATGCATCCAGACATAAAGGATTTTATATATATGTATATAATTATATAGAATTATATATATAATTATTTGTATATATATATGCATATATACATATATATATATATATATATATATATATATATATGTATGTATAATTATATATATTGTATATATAATGTATACAATTATATGTTAATAATATATATATGTATATATAAATTATGTAACCTGATTTTATCTATCATCTCATCACCCGTTTCTATTATTTAAATGATATTTAGAGTAGCATAAGTTCTTAAATATACATTTCCTTTACATACAATAATTCTCATCCGAGTATCATTTATCGGTACTAAATATTCAATCATTTCTTATAAATAGTACAGAGAACATTATTTTACGAAGTAAAATACTTAAGAGTCATAATTGTATATGGATATCTCTATTATATCGTGCATGTGACGTACAATCCAAACTCGCTTCTTGATTCGCATAAGAAAGTTTGATACACAAGCTTACACGTATTTCTGTCTACCGTCAATAGCTAAATTACTAAATTTACGGAGATAGAAACGGCTTATTCATTACTTAACAGGTATATCCTCTCGCGTCGTAGACTTATCACCGTATTAAAGGGATGCGTTTCATTCTAATATCCTACTGTAATTTGCGTCAATTCCAAATTTTATGAAAAATCACAAAACAGCACTGGAAGCTTAGAACGTGTGCGCGTTGCGGCAAATGCCGCAACCTAGAGCGAACTCTTCTCCAGTCGGTGGATGTTTCACATGCAGTGGACATTCGTCCCCTTCCAGTTGCTTAGCCTTGGGACCTTGGAAAGAAAAAATCAGTGTTATACGTTTGGAAAATAATTATCGTTATGAGAATCAGAAAAGCGTATTTTACGTACCAGCGGGACACATAGGCAGCTCACTCTTCGGAATAGTGGTAACACGCTGAAAGTCATCGTGGCAGGGCTTGCAGAAGTGCGTGGTTCCGAAGCAGAAGAATACCGCCACTGAACAGCAATATCGGCATTTATACTCGAGGAAGTCTGCCCCGTGTTTCGGGCACATCTGTGCCCTTGCCACGTCGCTACAACCGCCGCATACTAGTTCGGCAGGGTCGAACGATTCTCCACCTAACTGTGCGTCGCAGCGTGCCTCGCCACCGTAGTAAGCCTTCTGACACTTGTAGCACACGTAATACGCATACCGTTCCATCGCGTAAGCAGCGGGGTCTTGATAACGACCGCCAGGTGCGAAAGCTCCTTCGGCCCTGAGGAAAAACGAAATAATTTCAATACACTTATATATCACGTCGATCTTATGATGTCAAGTATTGATGAGAAGATATTACTTGTGCAAGCCTTCGTATTCCAAGCGCATTAACGCCTTCCTTCGTACGTCTTCGTAGAGCTCCTTCACAGTTGCCAATTGTTCGGACAATGTCGGATGATCCATCGGTATTTTGCAGATTGGACACAGAGAGAAGCCGAATGTGATTCGTGGTCCCACCCAACGCTTCATCAGGACGTGTCGGCAACAATGCAGATGGAACACGTGGCCGCACTGCAACTGAATCGCCGGTGCGCAAGACAGGGCCTCGGTGAAGCAAATCATGCACATGTCATCGGCGTCCTGTTTCAAATCGGTCCCTGGTAAGCAACGATGGAGACAAGGCAGGCAAGTTCTCTCATTTCTAACACCCCCACAAATGTGACCGCAAGGGTGGACCATGTTACACGCGTTTTTCGCGTGTTCCTGGCAATCGTGATCGGCGCAAATGTTGCCTATTGCTAGTAACCCCGTGTTTCCCGTGGTACCGCAAAATCGACAAATACCAGTAGTGGCGCCAACCGGCTTCCTGGGCGCGCCGTCGCGAAATTCTATCAGTGCCTTCAGCGTCCTGCTATCTGCCAAAGCCAAGATCCAGAAGAGCTTCGTTCGTCCACAACCTTCGTGGAGATCCACCCGTATCGCTTCTTCTTCCTCCTTACACACTTGTCTGAGATGCGTTCTCGTTCTTCTGTGAAGGTGTAGAATTCTATCGCATTCCGCGCACAAATTACCGCAGACGTTACATTGAATAATGGCCGTGGTTTCGTCATCATCGTGATTACTACATGTTGGCTATAAAAAAAAAAACAAAGTTAGTTACTCTTACACTGTATACGTAGTGAAAATGCAATGATAATTTTACCCGAGGTGGCAGTGGCTGTCCTTCAGAACCGCTCCATTGACCAGACGACAATCTTTCTACGTGTTCCGAATTCAAAACGCACAGAGAAGCGAGTGCTAACCATAACGTCGGAGATCGAAGGCATTCAGTAGGATCGCGACTTTTCTCGTCCAGTCTAGTTAAGTTTAGGATATTTTCCGCTATAGCCGCTTTCGTTACAGATGCCCATTCGTCCGATAACTTACCCTAATATAAAGAAGAAGACATTAGTTTAGGTATTACAAAACGAACCAATCGTGATACTCACCGATGCCATGTCCTTCAAAAGTTGAATTATCACTTCGGCCAGCTTACGCGTCATGCAGCCCCGTAACCACCATCTCGTTCCAACATAACTTTTCGGATGAATGCTGGTAGCTAACGAAACAGTTTGAAGCGCTTTTCCGTTGTTTTCCTTTCCTTTTACTTTGACTTGCACAGTTAATGCTTTCGCAATACAGCTTAAAAATACATCGAGAATCCCGGCGGAATGTTCGTCGAATTCCGAAGCATGAGTAAAACCGCTATTCGCTGCGGATACGATGCTGAAATCAGTAGGCGGCAGTCGTTCGACGTTTATAACGTTCGCTAGTGTTTCAGGTTTAATTTCGGGCAATATTCGTCGTAAGAGAGATGTTACCTGAAAAATATAAAACAATATATTGTGGCGAAAATTATTTCAAACCTCACATTTAATTTTACAACGCTAATAAAACATACTTGACGTTGCACCCTTGCCGATCCGGTGTGCAATAAGCTCAGTAAATCTTTTAATAACCCAGTCTGATGCGATAAGTAATATTGTCCTACAGAACTACCGCTTAGAGCAAGAACCATAGAAAGCATTTCGAAGCAATAAGTATCGGCCGCTTTTGGAAGATCACTATTGTCGCTCAACACGCTATTAGCGGGCGTCGGCGAACACAAAAGTGTCTCCCATTCTTCTCTCAAGCGTATAGTCTCCTTTCTAATCGCTTGCACGATATGAGTACACACTTGTTTCTGCAAATGTGTTAAATTGCTTCTGCTGAACAATATTCCAACCATATGCTCCCGCAGATCGTTACTGTCCTCCAAATCCTCATTAGCACCTTCCGTCGGTTCCATCTGTTGTTGCTTTTCTCCTTGTATAAGTTTACCAAACACCTGTAATACGCAACGCGACATTGCAGAAAATGTTACAATGAAAGGTAAATTACGAGAAATCATGTCTACTCACCTGAGATGTGATTAGTCGAAACACCTTCAAAGTTTCTGCCTCGCAATTTCTTTGTTGAATAGTCTGTGCGCTTAGCTGTTTTCCTACTTTCAGAGATCCTCCTTCAATCTCGCCCAGCATTCTGATTTGACGAACTCTCAGAGAGTTATCTGGGCCCTTTAGTTCCATACCCACAACTATATGGCGTTGATCTGTGAAAAAAATATTACAATCCTAAGAAAATTATATTATTGCATACTGCATATAGAGGGACAGAATTATCATTCTTGAAAGATACATTTTCTTTGAATATGTTCATGTTTGAACAATGTTCATCTTATTATATTAATAATTATAATTTTTTTATATTACCAGTGATGGGGCAATTAATCCAACCAGCTGATCTACTTTCGATCTCTACAGATCTTAATTTTATCATCTCGTCGGGGTTGACACCAGACAGGAAAGTTACGCTGGATACTTTATGCTTGTGAATAAATTTCAAATTAGACAAATATTATTTGACAAAAGCACGTCAGTTTTATGGGGGAAAAAAAGGACTTACGGTTAAATCGCGGCAATTATCGATGTGTACATACAACATTCTGGGTAAAGAGTGAGCGCCACAGAGAATTGTAATCACTTTAGTTTTATTACGATCTTCGTCTCCAGATTCCCAAAATGTTTCTGTTGAATTGTCTGTTAGGCTACCAATCATGGCTTGTCTACTAGAGGCTTTGATCTCAACGCTGGACGTTAAGTCTTTCAAAGCTTCTACCCAGCTGCTTATCTGTTGTGAAACTGTCGACTGATGGCTCTCGTGCATACTCATCGTAACATCTTCTTCTTCTTCGGATCGTGAGAGAATTTTACTGATGTTGCTAAATACGTGACTTCTATGTAGAAACATATGATCTGCTGGCGTAAATCGAATACCCCAACATCGAATCGCAGCTTGTTGTAACGGAGATCCTATAAATTAATATTATTATAGTATATTTATTAAATATCTTTTTTAATTTGCTGAAGCAACTTACCAAGTGGTGGTAATAGCATTAAATCCGCAATTGTTTGCAGTAAAGTATGAAACACAATAGGTAGCGGATGTACGGACTCTCCGGCTATTACTAAATCACTTAGAGGATGCTCGCTGACACCAATCATATCCTACAAATTATATGTATATTAGTATATTATAATATTAAATATTATATTCGTTTACATTAACAAATAAATTCTTATTAAAAATATATCACTTACGTGATCTTCCTTCTTCTCCGTTCGGTTATCATCATCGTTCGCATCTGTACTGTCAGAAGGAACAACCGGTGTAAGAGACGAGACGAACCACCAAAGTAAGTCGTGCAAACAAATTGGTTGCGTCACGCTTCTCAAAAGCCAATTTAACGCCTGCATCGCGTAAACTCGACAGGCGGCACGGCGCAACGCTTGCTTCATCGCAAGCTGCAGATGTTGCAAGTTGTGCTGTTGAAGAACGAACAACATTACAGGTCTCATGAGAATCTCTATCCGATCGTTACTCGCTACTTCGGTTTGACTAGTGGATACTATAGCAGATTGATCCATTGATGGCACTAGTTTCTGCAGTGCAGCGGATGGATAACATAGAAGCGAAGAACCCGCCTCTGAAAAGTAACAAAATACATTATCAATATTTATTCAGGAAAAAATTATCTCCGGCTTATTTGTAATTATCATTTAAAGTAAAATCGTACCGTTATTCATTTCGCTACTGCTGTTATTTCGTTTCCTCATCATAACGACTCTACCATCGTTACTATTTCTGGCCCAAGGTGCACCGGTAGACATAGATACCGATCTATGAAACGTGCTACGATTTTTGCCGCTTTCATTATCACTATCACTCGTTGGGTATTCTGATAATGGCTGCAAGTAAGACGATGATGATTAAAGCAATGCTGATTATTATAATTAGAAAAAAAGAAGAATATTTCTTTACCCTGCCGTTTGTATTGTTAAACGTGCCGCTGTTTCCTTCATAATTATTTTGTTGTCCATTTTCACGTCTCAGAGTTTCTTCGTAATACCTTTCGTCGTGACTCTGCGAGTGATGAACACCTAAGGCTTGCAAACATTGAAATGGTCCAGTTGGCGGAAATGGTCCTGTTGCCTCGGGAGGACTATAATTTTCAGCTACGGACGATAAAGTCTGTGACGGTCGTCTCTGTTGTTTAGGGATATTAAAGCCAGAAGCGCTAGCCAGATCCAACAGAAACATCGCATTGTTCTTCATAATTATGTGAGTTTCGTTTCCGCCGGGACTATTAATCGGAGATAAGACTTTGCTCGTGCCGTTCTTTCTTTTGGAAATCCCGCTGACAAATTTCTTCGCAAACTTACTCTTTCTAGCTTTCAGATATTTATCTCTACACGTGTCACAGATTAGATACCACGAGCTACCACCGACCCCGCCATCGCCGCAATTGCCTGCCCACCCCACGCAATAATTTCCGCCACTGTTGTATCCTTTTCCGCCTGCGTGCCAGCCGCAGCCTGGATGCATCATCTTCATATGATAAGTGACTGGATGTGGGAACATCAAGCCACAAAGTTCACAGATAGTCTCGCGTTCAATTCCCGCTAAAACCTCAGACGCGTTTGCTCTGCCGATAGGCTTCCATTCCTTCTTCTTCCGGCTGCCTTTCTTCTCACGTTCTTTCACTTTCTCCTCTCTAGGACGTTTCTCCGGGATCGGTCGTTTCGCCAGCTTTATCGTTTGTATCTGCGATATGGGACTGGGCAGAATTGATTGTTGTTCGATGGCTTGCAGGCAATTGGTACTGAGTTCTTCCCATAGAAAAACTAGGCTCTTTAACGCGGGTGGTAGTACTGCGACCGTATGAAATTCAGGCAGGGAACTAAGCTTGCCCGTACTCGCCTGAATTTCTTCTTTGATCGTAATCTCCTGCTTTTTCCTACTCCTATTGGCATTAGCATTTGCGGCTGAACGCGTGAGAGTCTCCAACGTGCTGGGCTGAATGTGCAAATAATTCCCGGCGTTCGTCACCTCGACGGAGTGTCTCTGACGTGCTTTTTGCTCCTGTTGCTGTTTATCGCTGGATTGCACCATGGTTTGCCTGGTTACGACCAGTGCACCCTGTTTCGGTAAACTAGGATGAAACTTAAGGAAACTAGCGCAAGCCATGGCATCGTGTACAATTCCCTCGTGCCACAAAAACGCAGCGAAAACAGCTCTCAGGCACTCCGCCACGGAAGGACTGATCGCTTCTTTCACCTTGTCTTTACATAAATTTAGAGTACGATTAGGACTAGGACTCTGTTGAGCGTTGGCGGGTGACATGGCACGTTTTGCTCTCGTTTTCACGGCTTTCATGTGATCTCTCCTGTTCATTTTCGGCGAATGTCGCTCGTCCTTTACTCCGGATGAACCGATGTTGAAATGACCCTTCATAGCCGTCGTAGCGCTCTCGGGGCTTGTCTGCGTTTGCGCTTGAGATACCTTGCGCGGACTTTCTTGCGAATCCTTTAAGAAACAATATACTTCTCAATTCTTTATATAATTCTATAGACGCTATTATATATGAAAGTCTTCTCACGTGTCTTTTCTATCGAGAAAGATAAGCGTTTAAGCTTATCGGAAAGAAGGCTTTTACGCTACATTACTTACAGCACATTCCTTCTTGGGAGTGTCGGGCGGACTAGCTATGCTGCCCTCAGATCTCATATGTAAAGAACTGCAACTTGGACTCGGTGATAGATCACGTGTATTGGCAGTAGTGCTAATACCGCTCGGTGACTGTGATGGATCTCTCGTCAGGCTGCTAACCAAGGCACTTGTATCGCTTTGCGTTGAGCCGCGACGTTGCGACGTTATGCTGTCAACCATCCCTCCTGACACTTTAAAAGAAAAACAACAATAATGTATTAACACAAGTTGCACAATTTTCGGAAGATACATATTTCGGATATTTAATTCAGATGGCAAGGATATCGGTTTCTCACCTTACTGGTAGTGACAGAGCAAGACATTTACAACATTCGCTTATTACAATTCATTCAAAGAGTTTAAATCGTGCAGACTCTTCGTGCGAACGTGTTGAAAATTAAAAGTTTCAAAGGATATGTAATATGTATCTTGATATGTATTAAAGTGTAAAAATAATAGCAATATGGAATCTTACAGCTTGTACTATAACTGTTTGTAGTATAAATCTCAATGTATTGTAAACTGGGATAGGGTGAATTAGCGTGTATTAGTGATCTTACCTAACGGGGAGAGGCCGACACTTCGGGGGGAGCCGCAGAGTACAGGGCTGCTACTCATACTCTCTCCCCCTCCTATCGCGCTTCTCCCACCTAATAATTTTGATTAATTGTAGTATATTTATGTTGTGTCGAGTATATCTTAATCGCAAAGCTTTATCACATTCTCGGATTGCGCAATAAAGAGTTTACTTTGTGCGTATCAGTCGTATCATGCGTGTGCAAAGAACGAAACGATGTCGCGTGCCATTCCGATTACAACTACGTTATCGCGCATGCATAATACGATATCGTAATATTCACTGATCAATACGAAGTGAATTCTATCGTGCCATCAATCCTATATGTAAAGTAAATGGTGATAATTACAAGAAATCTCCGAAGATACAGAAATTGTGCACTATTCGATATCTTACAACTCCAGTACGGTAATTCAATAGGATAGCAGCGAGTACCTGGTGCGTTAACAGCAGGAGGGAAGAGGCAATTGCCAGAAACAGCTGGCTGTCGACTGGACCCAGCTAAGATCAACATGACTAATTTGTTTTAACTAATCCATATAGAGCGTATTCAATATCATAGTTAATATAATTGTCTAAAATTGTTCTATTATCTATCGTTTATTTTATTATAATATTACTATATCAAATATTATGTCTTTATTCTAATACACAATAGAGAAAAAATACGTGAATACATAAAATATTATCTTACAAGTATCAGCATCCGTTCTCACAGCTTCTGAAATAATTTCATTTTCAAAGCGATTGTAATGCAAAATTATACAAAAGTACACACACGGACGTATAATGTTAGAAATGAGTTATAGAATTAAATCAGAGAGAGTTTGATAGAGAAATGATGATCACACGTATTCAACGCAATGCAAGTAACACATACGTACCGGGTATTGGGACTGGACTGGAAGAAGGGCTGTGAAATCTTGGTGACCCACCTTGGGGATTCTTTGGCGAAGAACTTCTTGACATTCGCCGCGGAGTTTCTGGCGGTGTCGCTCCATTGCCATTTGCGCGGCTCTCTCCCATCGCTTTTACCAACTCCTTCACAGATACGCCCATGAATTCAGAAAAATCTCTGAAAATCATTAATAATACATGCTAAGATGGATACTTGTATATTAATAAGAAATTTTTAATTTAAAAAATTTAAGAATTTGCACAATTTACGATAAGATGAAGCAATATGACTTAACTTTTATGCACGAAAAAATCGATAATCTCGAAGTTCATGTATGAAACTCAAAAGAAATTTTTAAAATTAAAAAAAAAATTGCATAAATAAATCCTTTAACTTAAAAAAATTGCACTCCATTGAAGATTGAAATATTAAAAACTTTTCAGAAGAATACACATGCGAATAAATACCTGCCCGGAGAACTTCTTTTCTCTCTATGACATTTGTCATCCCCTCTCAGCCATTTTTGAAGAGCGCTAAATTTTCCTCCGCCACCTTCTCTTTCCCGTTCCTTCGCTACTCTTTCCTTGGAGTGAGGTTTCGGGAACTTTGGCGTGCCATCAGCTTTTTCTGGTGTGAAGCGTTCGCTCCCTAAAACACATACATTTAACAAATGTTTGAATGCAACAAGTTATTTAATTGGATTTCTTTTTACGATGATATACCTGGGGAGTCATGTTGATTGTACGAGCCAAAAACAAATGGGTTTGTGTTGCAACCATCAATAGATTCCGCCGTATCTGGTGTGTAATTTTGCGTGGTAAAGTTGAAGCCTTCATGACTAACGGAAGGTACGGAAAAATCGAAACCTTTATTACTTGGTGATAGGGCCGGGTCCGGTATCATCGGCTTCTTCTCAATCGGATCGTTTTCTAACTCCTGCTCGAGTTTCATATAAATTACGCTGGTCTGTTTATTAATCGCAAGCGACCATGCCTCTACGCCTCGACCCTTATCGAAGCAATATTTCGCCACTGAATCATCATCGATGCGCACCCAAGTTCCTTCGTGATTTACGCACTGTAAGAGATGAATCACGAAGTGCCATATAAAAGGAGAGATGCGGGTACTTAATAGTAATAGATCAACTTACATATTCTTGAACTGTCACGGTATTTCCAAGCGCTAACATTCCGATCGGCGCGCCTTTCAAGCTCGGTTTGCTTCTAATGTTGTGTCCGGAAGCCCCACATTTCACGACTATCATACTTCTTCCGGCGTCGAAAGTCACCGTTTTTCTCTTACTGCAAGCATTAAATTAGGAAATGGTCGAAAATGGATGACAAATGAGACATTTCTTACGTACTCATCGCTAGTGTCAGGACGTTTCCGCAAAATAGTCTCCTTGATGACTTGATCCAAAATGGATTTTGGTTCCTCCACAGGGAGAAGCAGAGTTTTTCCTAAATGTTGATTGTATTGTAAGCACCAGGCCTCAAGATGACTACTATTACAGTATTCCTTGATCGTCTCTGCGTTTAATCGCAACCAGACACCATCGTCATTATGAATCTAGCCAGACGAAAGCAGAAAGAATTTATTATTTTAAACACTTGAACATTTAATTCGTCTTAAAAATGTGTAGAGGAATAATTTAAAAAGAAATTGTACAAGATATAAGGTTATATAAAATATTTTTTCCGATTTTGCTTCCCAATATCTTCGATTTTAACGAAAATGTTTTATTTGTTTGTCTTTAGAGCAAGCTTTAAAATAAATTCAATATTAAAGCGTCAGTAATTAAAGCTTGTTAATGGTATTACCTCATCAACGAAAGCTATAGTGCCGTTAACCGAGACGAATCCGATCTGTTCGCTTTGCAGCGACGGATGGGCTCGTATTCTCAAGCCGGCGCTGTTCTTCGCCACGAATTTTCTGAGTCTGCTCGGCTGAAGCTGAGGCTTTTTAACAATGTTCTGAGTGGGTGGTTGCATGCCTTGCGGAGGTTCCTTCACCTCGACTTTGTAATTCTAAATAAAGCGGAATTGGATTAGTCTACCTAAAGCCTATTTTAATTTCAAAAGCTTATTTCCGACTACAAAAGCAGAAATTAGAATTAAATTCCGTCTAGCCCTAACGAGTATTCTCGAGAGATAAATGATCTACTACGCACATCCTCCATGTTGTAACCATCCACCGTAATCATCAGCGAGTACCATCCGACGGAGGATGGGGTCCACGTAGCGCTGTAACTTCCATCGCCGTTAGGCCTGACCAGCATACTCTCGCTCGACCTCTTCACGGCGGGTGACATGAATCTCAGTTCCTCGAACGAGTAATTCTGATAGGCCTTCATGATGGTAATGGCGTAGAAGCACATTTTGTTGTTGATGGTCACCTCGTACGGAACGTCCAAGGATGGTTGCGGGTGACCGCCAAATGTCATGGGATCCGGTTGGGAGACACGACGGATCTTTCTACTCTGGTCGGAGTCCGTGATATCCGTCTTGTCGATCGGCACCGCTTTGACTTCGATCTGTAAAGAGATGATTTGCGTTCTCGACATATATCTTAGAACTTCACCCGATGCCGCGTGCTTCGCATCGCGATATCCGAGAAGGAGAAATACCTTCAATCCGGGCACGTGCACCACTTCGCCGTATTGATCTCTCGTGAGTACGGTGACGATGGCTGGCCATCCGCATCTCATTTCTTCTCGTGAATATAACGCCTCGCATTGAGTGGGATCCACGAAGCTGTCCGGTTGCAGCCATCGCGCGAGTCTGCCGCCGCTGGTGCCGGCCGAGCAGGAGACAAAATCGCGCAGGAATAGACGTTCGTTCGAGTGACAACTGAAAATAGCACGGGTGCGGAATTTTAGAAAGATTGAAAAGACGTCCCCTTTCTCTCGCTCTCATAAAAATTAATTTTTTATATCGCTAGATCTATATATACAGCCACAACTGTGTTTAACTCTAATTAATTATGTCCTTCTTTTCGTATTGCAACTCGCAATTTATCATGCACGTACACATTTATGAACTTCGGTCGCTCAATATAAAATCTATAAGTATATATAACAATACAAAAGTCTTTTATTCTGAATATACGAAATGTACAAGTTGCACGTCAACTTAATCGTGTATTTTGGTTAAGCAGTATGACATAAAATTACGTACAAGAATAGTGAGTAGAGAATTTCTGCTAAAACTTAGTCTTTCGTTAGTCACATTAGAAGGATAAAATAGACTACAACGTCGGGAATTTCAGACCATCGTAATGAAATGTATCGGAATATAAAACATCACGAGAGTTCGCGAGGATTCATCTTTATTACGAAATCTCGGTCTGAACCCATCACGAATGCAAGGGACGGCAGCGAGTACGGTTCGTTAAAACGAGTTTGAGAATCGCGATGCCCCTAATTGGTCGGTGCCTCATATCGCGGATCCCGTCCGGGTGGATCGCGGAATAGAGGACGATGCTCCTCCGTCAGTCAGACAATCGTCGCTTCCCCATCGTTCGGACTCGTCGGGCTCATCCCTAATAAGGCGCAATCACGCCGTTCTCCTCTCCACGAGTCCACGTCGACGTGATCCGCGCCTCGCTACCTATGTACAGCGGAGTCGACCCCGTGTTTTTACCGCGTCGCGAGAACCGGTATTCTGGGAAAATCACGCGCGCGAAAGGTCTCGCGAGAGTTCAGTCATTACGGTATCGCCGCGTGAAAAATAAGGGTCTAATTAAAATTAACGGCGAACGGGAAACCTCGACATTTTCTATGACGACTTCTCCGCCGTTGATGAATCTACGATGCGTCGAACGCAATAAGCAAAAACTTAATTAAACTCCGGTATGACGAGCATGTGTAACTCCTTTCAGACCTGTATTATTTTTTATGAAAAGAAATCTGAACGTACGACGAATCATCACTGCGCGATTGAAATGATTCCTGGAGTTCTTAAAGAACTTTCGTCGAGGTAAATAAAATGGAGAAGAGTATGAGATTCATGTTTATGTTGCCCTTCTTGAACTACATTCGAGGTTGTTTTATTTCATTTAAACTGATTTGTATGATCAATTTTGGGACCGTTCCAACAGACCTCACCCCCAGAGTCAGAAGGCGTTAAACTCCGATAATACCCCGAGTCACGACGACGACCTCAGGACTTCGGGTGGTTTGCGGTATCAAACCATATAACGAATGTAATTTTCACGCAGTCAGATATAAACGTCGCGGAAGCAGGGCGCTTTCGCCATCGATCATAGTCACGATGAAAAAGATGAACGAGCGGCACGCCAAAGATAATAGACGCCCAGAGGAGGACGAGCCGACATAATGCGCGAGAGATCGCAGCCCCGAGGACCGGGAGGAGATCGGGAGCGTGCGGCTTTAAAGATCGGTATCCACGTGACGTACAGCCGGTACGTGACCATTTCGGAAATGGGCACTTCGCGGACGACGTCGCCGCCGCTGCCGCGTCGCCGCGTTCCTCCCGGCCTGGAGGAGTAGCGCGTTATGAATGAATGGACGACGTCGGACGTGTACGCGGGGCCCGGAGGAAACACGCGCAATTTCTCATGGGAAATTAAATGGTCGGGTTTCCGCTCATAAACCGAAAAGCTACGACGGTAGCAGGGCGTTTTAGGGAAACGCTATCTGCTGCCACGAAGAGCGACGAGGGCGACGGACAGCCGTCCTCCGGACCAGGCTGTCTCCGTTTTTACGGGTATACCTTCTTCCCCCGCGTCGCGTATTTCCGGCGACGATGGCTCGCGCCCGCTTTTTGTCGCCTGCAACGTATCTTCCCTCGCTCTCGACAAGAAAAGCGTAATCGCGGAGATTACCGGCGCGGGGCTTAACGGGATCGCGGAAAAATCACGAACGCCCGCACAAAAATCCGCGCGATATTCGTACTTGTGGGATAACAGTTCTCTCTCGATTTCACTTGCGGAACTTATACGTAAGAAGATAAAGTTTCGGAATTTTTAGGAAACTTTGCGAAAGTTCACGTATTAGGGTCGGAAAGAGTTCTCCGGTAACTTCGAAATCCCTTAGACAGTAAGTTTGATAACATTCCAAAAATAGAAATTCTATTTCCGTCCAATACCGTGCGTTGCATGTATGGATACTGAAAGGAAACGTGTATTTTCACTAATAAAAAATGTAATGGTTAATTTGAATAATATTATCTTTTAATGTTAATTTGGATAATTTTATCTTCAATTGATTTGGATAATATTATTTTAATGTTTTCAGCCATTAAATATTTTCAAGATTTCGTAATGCGATTGCAAACTTCGATAAATACTCTTTACGTTTAGCAAGTAGATTTACGGTACAACATAAAACAATCATATTCATGATCTTTATAACAGCGGCACCGATTGGACTTCATTGACCAGGATTACGAGCCCTGAACACGGTTTACGCAATTAACATCCGTGACGAACGTGGGTCATCAACGTGGCCGAGGAACGTAAGTTGGTCAAGGTCGTCTTCGCAGGTGCGCGCCGACGGTGTGGGCCAACGCGCTCAAAAAATCGACGACCGCGCTCTCGCGGTCGATTCTCCTGACGAACATAGCGAACCGATCGGACCCCGAAGAGGGCACCGACGTCCGTCCCGTATTCTCGAGGCCCGATGACGAGTCCTGGCGTTTATCTCGCCGAAGGCCGAAGAGGGAGAACGCGCGGCGAGAGCTGAAGCGAGCGAGTGGCAAGGCGAGTCGAGCCACATGGATCTATGGTGGGGAGCAGACACCGATCGTGCATGCCACCGGCTACAACAGTTTAAAAGCAACCTCCGTGATGATCGCGTCAGCTGGCCTCTAAATCGTCCCACCGCTTCTTCCTTTTCCTCGTCTTCTTCGGCAACGAGCCGCCCGCGCGCGTATCGAGACAGTCCGCACGAGGCAGGCCGCACGAGATAGTCGAGGCCCAGCAGTTTCTTCCACGCAGCCGTGGGATGTCGATCGTTACGGATCGATAAATAGAGGAGATGAGCCTCCCTCTCCGCCCGGACGCGGAATCGATCGATGGAGGAAGTTGCAAGTGGATGAAGAATACAAAGTGGGTGATACTCGCAGGCGCGGTGTCTTCCGATCGATCGATGGAGTGAATCGATAAAAGGGTTTCCGCTCCGCGCGAGTGCGCCGTTTCTTCAAACCGCGCGAGTGAATCGGATCGTTATGAGAGAGGCGAGGGATCGACGCTGATCGGCTGGTGATGATCTAACCGCCTCGATCGGGGGAGATCGAGTCGCAATGAGCGTCAAGCGAAGAGTGTTCAGCGCCCTGGACGGGCTTGTTAAATGTGATCGTGCGATCGTATGCTCGGTGTTCCTATGGCATCTCGCGTTCCTGCTGTGCATCGAGGCCGCCAAGCCGGGGATATGCGCTATGAACGGCTGTAACTGCACCGTCATGGCGCATACCTGGATTAACATCAAATGCGTCTTCTCCAAGGAACAGGTGAATGCGTGAGCATGTTCTAACTCGTTACTTCGCTGCCGGAGCGATAATTTTGCGTTCGTACACACTAGAAATATCGAAGCGACGGCGAGGCGTCGATCATACCGAGATTATATACCGTAGGTTCTTTCTTTCTTATCACGCTCCTTTGAAGACAGATAATTTACGAGCTTAACGGCAGCATAAGATTCCTGCCAAGTATAAATATATCTGTTCTATATCAGTGCATTCCTAAGATAATAAAGTTAAAAAATAAAAGTACCAATTCTCCATTTTTATTCTTATCGGGTTAGAAAAGTATTATTTGTTAGTATCGTGAGACATCAACGATCGCCGTCGAAGCAAAGTAAGCGGACGAAATAGTTTTAAAAAGTTATCAAAAAGAGATTGCTTTTCGCGTGCTGTACGCGACGACACGCGATATCTCGAGATTACGCGAATTCGTTCATTTCGGCCTGTCGCGTTCCCCGCTGCGAAAGAGGAATTCTTAACGCACGACAGTGAAAGTTTGCCGGAGTCTTGGGAGACTTGGATTCGCCTTCTATACGCGGGATTAGCATATAAATCATTGGCCCGTGAAGACGGTGGGAATCGCATGCACGCACGCGCACGCTCGATTCGTGCGCGTGCATGCAAGGGTATGCATTCGTAAGCATAACTAAAATGTGCCTATAACGTCCATTTCCACCAACGCAGATTTTAACTTTAATCTCGGTTCAACTCGTTTTTAATTTGTTTTCCCTAACTTCTAGAAAAACTAAGCATTAGTAGAAATGGACGTAAAAGCGATCTAAAGTTAAAAATAATTGCGAATTGATATTAAAAATTAATAAGAGAATAAAGACATACATTGCCATGTATATTATTTCTGGGGCTTATGTGAGGACACGTTTCTCTCTTTGTATGTATTTCCGTAACAAATGCATCCTGCAGCATCCTTTTGTATTCCAATACAAACGGTAGTGCCGTATTTGTAATAGAAATGAAACAATTTTGAGGATATAATAGAGACGTTAGAAGAACAAAAGAACGTAGGACCGACCGTCTTTGGCCTCGAGTCCGTCCCTGCGTAAGTAGGGAACAGGCTGTAACTTGTACTTGCCACGTTTCTGCACGTCGCAACGTGCAGCAGCCGTAGCTCCACTTTGCCGCTCTCGTTGTCAGCTGCACTCAGCTGGATACCATCCGCACAACCGACGTATTACGAAGCTCCGCGCTTCGTAATTCACGCCAAGTTTTCAACAAGGGAGAAGACTTGGATAGAAAACGTGATAAAACTGTGCGCGCGTATAACTGTCTGTAGGGATAACTTGTTCAAGTGCAAGACACCGTAAGACGAGAAATGTAGAGTAGCAGCTCGTTGATCTGAGATTTTAAAGCAGATCTGGATACAACGCTGAATATTATAAAAGAATTTCTATGGTATGTGTTGCGCATTATGGTGAGAAATTCGATTTGGTTTCAAGCATAAATCTTACGATGCGTTGCAAGGTAAATCTTTAAATAAGATGGTACATTATATCAGTTTCTGATGCGGAAAATTGCTTTTATCACAAAAGATTAATGATAACATCGTTCACAGAATCGCGTCCGATATATTATATAATATTAAAAGTTACAGTTCCTCTCATTGAAATTTTAAAGTGAAAACATCTAAAGAATTATTTGACTCGTCATCAAAATATAATGCTGATATAAAAAATAATAAACATAAAAATAATTGCGCGTGTTGATTTAATGTTGCGCGTAATACGCAGAGCTGATAATCCAGAATTCTTCTTCGGAAGGGGAGAAAAATGATTCATTGAATTTCTTGTACGCTTCTTGACCGCAAACTGGAGTGAGGCTATTCCCTATCTACGCTACAATCAACCGCTCGCATAGAAACGCAACGGAAACCAGTTTTAAGGGGCATTCACACAGCACGGCCTTCTCTCTCTCGCAGTAGCCCGACGCACTGTCTAAGGACCTTATTAAATCGTTTCGTTTCATTGCTTTGTCGCCATTCACTATATATTACAGTCTTCGGACTGCTCCGTTTTAAACGCGCTCCGAATAATCGGCCACGCAACAGAACACATTTTTCTTCTCACGTAATTTCTTCATTAAACAATAAACAAAATCCAATTAGGAGCTACAAATAAATCGATTTTACATATTTGAAACATTTATTAGATATTAATCAAAGATAACGATAAAAATGGATATGTCGGATTAACGTGAATTGCTCATCGTCAAATCGACATTTATGCTAAAAAACGTAACGATATATAAATATTTCGCCGTGTGCAAAAAATTAAAAATTTTTTAATCAATATTTTAACGCAGATATTTACATTCATTTAGTCATATCAACTTGCTTGAATAAGATGTATAGTTAATATGATTCTTTAACGTAATTTCGTACAACTTTTAAATCGTTGAGAACGATTCTTATATCTGTCAGATAAACGCCTACCGTATTAAGCGTGGGCGTGACGCACAGAGCATGTACTCGGTGTCCTCGGCAATTGACAGACAGCAAAGTGACCGGTGTCGATGAATCAAGTCGATAATACGGTATCTCGATCCTACCCCCTAAGAGTAAAGTAATAAACGCGATGGCCCCCGAGAGCCATTGGTTTCTTTTTTAGAGGGACCTTTAGAAACACATTTAGCTTTCAAGGATGATATAATCGGGAAGCGAGAGCATTGACCAAACGAGTCGTGACGAGTCGTTTTGCTTGCTCAACGGTGTCTACAGAAACAACAATTGGCAGCGTTAGGTCACTATTATACTACCGGACGGCAAATACTTGGTAATCAAATCAGATTCAGCCACGGCGTCACTTATCATTCCAACGCCATTAATTCCATTTACCGTGTAGCCAGCATCGTCGCGCGGTAACTGGCCGGCAACTCCTTGCCGGCTCATACAAGTTCACTCGTATCGAAACAAGGACATTCTAATTTGATTGGCGGAAATGGCAAATCAAGCGATGATCGAACACTGAAATCACGATGATTTCAGAAGAGCGCAGAAATGTGTGTATTTCTCGCGTATCTCCCTCGCGAGGGAAATAATGGGATGTTTCCTCTCGTTGGTTATCTATCCCATCAATAAAAAATGATTGAGCTAAGCAAGGATAAGTTTATACGTAGGCTATCCTCCGCTATCTTAGAAATCACTAAACACACTACGAAAGAAAAATACGACGTTATACGTTTATGTGTCTCATGTAGATATTAACTTTATCTCTTACGCTATATATATATATATGTATATATATATATATATATATATATATATATATATAATTTCTTATATTTTCTTAGAAATCACTAAACACACTACTAAAAAAAAAGACGTCATGCGTTTACGTATATCTCATATAGACATTTAATCTTATCTTACGCTTATTTCTTATATTTTATCGTACTTAGATCAGCTCGAGACTGTTAAAATAAATTCATCTATCATGTTTCAAGAAACTCGATTAAAATATTAAAGCAATGCATACTTAACGATGCACCGGCGTGTTACATCGCGTCGTTAAATCTGATTACGACTTACTGAGGCAATTCCTCGCAATGACCCTCGCGCGACTTAGATATGTGAAAAGATTTCCGACAATAGCCAACTTGCTTGGCACTTTGCACGAGTAGATCGACCCGATAGGTCCCTCGCATTCGTCCTCACGCATTCGGTTGAACCTAGGCGATTTCCGGCGCATGCAATTTCCGGTCGGAGGGTCCATTACGGTCAAAGTAGAGGTACGATGCATTGTCCGAGCATAGCTGCTTCACGACTATTTTCTACTTCGCCTGTTCGAAAACCTGGAATCTATTTCACCGTCGTCGCTTAAGTTTAATAGTGACGTAATTGTTTCTTCACTTCGTCTCGGCTTTAGAGTCGAATATTTTTAAAAGAGAACTTTTCTTGTTTTCTTTTACTCTTAATTTAGAAAGAATGATCAGTTGACGTTAAGCAATATTGGTGAAGGACTCATAAATCAGATCAGAGAACGATTCACGAAATTCTGTGCTGATGTTCTACGCGGCTGATTTTAAGCTTCATCTTCAGGGGTGCATCGCGCTACGCTAAAGCCATTTAATTCAAACGCTTCGCGACACCGTTATCCGGTGGTCGTCGACCCGAAATTACACGTGGAAACAACAATTAACGTTGGCGTACCACGTGTTCGGCCACTGCGCCGAAACAATTTCGGCATGGCGGCAGTTTAGGTGTGCGATTTAACGCTCACGGACCCGTTAATAAGCGGCGGCTTTTCCCGACTAACTCGATTACAAGCCGATCGCGCGATTATGGTCGGGGGAGGCGGCTGAATCTGTTAATGTAAACCGCCGAAAACAATGCGCCGCCGATTAAACCGCGGTTGCGTGCATCTCCGCTGCTGGCCCTTTCTGCAACGGTCTAGCAATGCCACTCCTCTTTCTCTCTCTTTCTCTCTCTGTTCCCCTGCCGTCTCTCTTCTCGCCTCTATACCTCCCTCTCTTTCTCTCGCCACAGTAATCATCTCGAGTGGAGCAAATAAACCTAACAATCGGAACTGGAAAATAACACGTCGCGCGAAATCGCGCGAGAGCGATAGCGGCACTTAGGACGGAAACGATGCCACCAGATACGCGCGCATGTACCACGTCCGCGCTGTACACGTTCGACGACCCCGCTATAGAAATATCAACTTGTGCTAGTTGTGCTGTGTGCAATTATTATTGGAGAATTCAGGGAAACAGAGCCGGGTCTCGAAAAACGAGGGAGCGAGGTGAACGATGACGCGTCGAATTTTACATCGACATCGACGGGGACAATGCGTAACGATGTCCGCCTCGAGGACGGTCGCACCTCCGCGGCCCTTTCATACGCTTCGCTTCTACTTCAGCTGCTTCGGTGGATTAATAAATTGACGGCTCACGTGGTTGCTTAGGACCCAGGGGGACGGCGCGAGGGGGACGGTACAGCGGGGTAAGGGCGTCGCGGTGGGAATTTCGTGCGGACAAAACCGCGCCGCGATGGAACGCCGGGTTGATCCTCGCCTCGGCTCAATTTATTCACAATAGGCCCTTTCAACGAATTACACTCCGGTTCACGACGTATCTCTCCGGCCGGGGCGTCAACGCGAGAGAGCGTAGATGATGCGGGTTTGGTTTGCATCAGCGGGAGGCGAGAAGTGTTCGGGATAATCTTACGTAAATCGATGTCTACGAGTTTCCGACCCTCGTGCGAGCGAATAGAAAATTCTATATGTTGGCGAGCGACGTGGGTGTACGTATTAGAATTTATATTGTACGGCGAAGTAGTGAAGTAGCGCGGTCGCGACTAGAAATATATATATGGCCAGGACGCATAAATAACTACGATAATTAAGAATCTATAAATAACAGTTGATATATTTGCATCTAAAGATCTCGGTGTATATTGCGTCAGAGATTAACGTAAAATTATATAACGGCAGTTTCTGTGGTATCTCATAATATAATTATTATGGTCGATTGCGATCTAACTGGGGAAAACATTTCCACGTGGAAATTCAACGATCGCCATCCGATAAGTCATCACTATTTTCCGCCGTAACTGCTTCGACCTGCCTTCGTGCGCCCCAGCGCAATATTTCACAATTAAAATTGGCGAGCGTGCAGCCGCGAGCGTCGATTCGAAAACAATTTCCCAGCTTCACATAGCCGCACCTACGAGGATAGAAGCGAGAGCGAGGGATCTTTTATCGTACTCGTGAATCTCGGAGCCGCGCTCTCTCGCCGACACACTACCGGCCTCGATAACTTCAATAACCCAATAAACGGCTCGGAGGGAGGAGAGATGGAAGATGCGGTGCGATCTCGATCGCGCCATTATCACTCGCGGCTCCCCTCGCGGCTCGCGCAGCCCTACGATAAATTATTTTAGGATGGCTCGCTGCGCTGCGCACAATACATGCACGCGCATCCGAGAGCCGATTGCGGTTCGCCGGCTTTGTCTGGAGAATTTGCTCCGGGGGCGTAGATATAGCCCGACGTCCTGCTTCGTTCATTCGTAACGACATCTCTCTCACTCACTCTCTCTCTCTCTCTCTCTCTCGCTCTCTAACACACCCCCCGCGAGCTCTCATGAGTTATCGCGATTAGCCACACGTGCGAAGTGCCTCGCCTATCTGTACGAACGCATTCCTGTGTATGTTACGCGTATGTGCATGGCGGAGACCGACAATCGCGTAAATACACATGTGCACATTTATGCTCGCTCGACCTGGATCATTCGCCGTGTATCTTCCGCGTTGCGTTTGAAACCGTATAATCCGGATATTCCGATGACTGTGCGCGCAAGGGTGATCGAGTTAACGTTAGAAATGGCCTCTGCAGTGCACGTTTAAATTTAGAATGTCATTGTCCTAATGGAAGATTTTACACTTGAAAGAACGCACGCATATCAAATTAGATCTCTTTGTTTGATCAGAATATAAGATTATATAAAGTCAGAAAACGAGCCATCGGATAGAATAGTCGATTTTCTTTCTCTCTCTCTCTCTTAACAAAGAAAATAAAAGTTTATAAAGAAGCTTAAAATAGTAGTCTTCAGCAGGTTCTCTGTAATTTTGTACAGAGAGAAAAATTTAAGATATCATACCGTTCCTAATAGTTGATCATCATCTCTTTATTGATTTATAATATCATTCAGTCTACGATTGTCAATCTCTTTAGCATGATTCATTATTTATTAATTTAATTATTTGAAGTAAGACGGAACTCGTTCTCCGGGAAACAGAGCACGTAAAGAGACGCAATCGATAAAATCTTTCCTCGATTCGATGTAGCGAAAAACGGAGATACAGGAAATATAGATCGCATGAGATTAAAGCGATAGAAATGAAACGGGAGCGATTGCTGCGCGCGGCTAGCACGTCGCACTTAGCAGATCGCAGGCCATCCAGTACCCGGTGTGCTGCGGCAATTAACCGAATTATCCCTTGACGCGACCCGGCCGAGGCCCCCGGCGGAATAATGGCGCTCGCTCGCTCGCTCGCATGTCGGCAAAGGCAGGCGTATCCTACCGTGGCCGCATATGCGAGGGCGAGTAGTAATTTCATCCCGTGCGAAGCGCGCGGCGAGAGAAGGCAAGTGTCAGCGAGTGCATCGCCATTCCGCGAATTAACTTCCGGCATTCCCCATGGCGATCACCGTAACGCCCCTGCTTCGAGCTTCGCAAATTTCGCAAGAACTAGATATCACGGTCCTGGTGGAGAACTTTGCGTCTTGTACCTCGATCGTTTCGCAAGAAACACCAAACCCATATAGACAAATGTTACCGAATATTAGTAAAACGCGCGATAACGCCGTCCAGAAAGATAGAAATTAACTAGCGGGAGATATCACGGATATCATTATACATGTTTAATCACATCCATGCCGCGTCGAACGTTGGATACAATAACCACAATGCATATTTAAGTATAGCAGTGTAAATTCAGAAACAAATAGTTGTATTCTTCCTTCAATTTAGAAACCTGTGTTCTGTCAGTAATTCATAGTATAATTTTTTATTAATTTAATACAAGTTCGGGGTGGCTTCGGGAAACAATGATATGAGTAACAAATTTTGCCAAAAAATCCAGTAAATTTATCGTCGCAATGACGATTGCCAAATTTAATATTTAAATCTCATAATAATGCGCTCTAACAGGTAATTAAATCGGAATTGTTTAACAGTCGCCATTAGAGGATACGAGAGAAATGCGTAATTGTAATTTCGTTGTGTCGTGAATAGTATTAAATATTCAGCCTCATTACGCAAAATTATCCACGGTATATCAATGACCGTATCGGATAATTAACAATATACTTTATTTCCGAAATAAACCTCTCGATCTAATTTCTACGGTTTAAAGTTAATTTAAGAACGCGAACATCGTTGTTCTCGGTCGGCCCATTAAGAACCGGCGACCATTCTCCGGCGTTTTTTAAATTAAAGAAAGGGGCTCATTACGACCGCGATTAATTTCAACGAAGAGAGTAGACGGCGGCGCCTCGCGCCTGAGGGATCTCTACCATGCCGGAGTTTAGAATAACTCGATTGTCGTCCTCTCGTTCACCTCGAACTAGAACTAGACACAGTGAATTGGGTTATTTTTATACGCCGGAGACACACCCGAGCTGTTTCCCGACTGCGTCAATTAGCCACGGCGCAACTTCGACGGTGACGAAAACGGAAGCTTGCGGGGGGCCTTCCATACAGGCCTCGGCGGCTCCTTCTTCGCCGCGCACACCTTCCATTTATCCGGTTCATTCATCTCGCGACGATTACCTCTCGACACCTCGATAAACGGATTTACACGTCGTGGATGACGAGAATTGTCGCGGCGCGGCGGGAACGTCATCTGCGTTTCGATTAGCGCTTGCATTAGAAGTTAATACGTCGCCCGATGATATACGGCCGTCAAATATCCACGTCGATTCCAATTCAAACGGCGGATCTTTGATGTACGTGACTTGACTGCCGTGAATTTCAACGCGCGAAATCGACATGCGCGACACGTACTACCAAGCTGCTTAATTATTTATCCATTCGACGCGCGGTGCGCTTCTCATCGCATAATTTGGGGGTCGGTTGTACTTGATAATGATGGAGAGGACTGCCGAAGGCTACGCGGAGAAATTCAATAGAAAGGCGCTCACCTTATATTTTCCCATATAATTCATCTTACGTAACTTCTCGTTCTTCTCGTTTTATTTTTATTCATCCGTCATCCGTGTCGGCCATAATGCACCGGCTTAATTACAGTTCTCTTACTACCTTCCCCCCCCCCCCAATAATTTTTGGATTGGATCGAATATCGTAACACTGTTGAACCGTAATGTAAATTGGGAAAGTTTACGATTTATTTTTATCTTTATTTTAAAACAACTCTTTAGTGTAATCGGGTAAAAGTACAAAATTTGAGGAATCTGACAAGTTTCAATAATTTAAGCAATTCAGATCTATCTCTGTGTTTCTCCGTCGAGATGAATTTAACATAGAATTTTGCGGCAGTCCTTCGCAAGTTTCCCAAATACTAAAAATGATATAAAATTACGCCTTGCAAAATTATAATCAGCATAAAAAAGTATTTCTCTGTGCAGGTAAATTTCTAGAATTTTATGTACTGTTTTTCAGTAAATGTTTGGGTCTCGATGGATCTAATTTCGTACAGTATTCGTAATAGCTGTTCAATAACTTGCTCAGTTAATTTATAAAGTTAACTAAAATAAAACGGCAAGACATTCTATCACATCTAAAATTTTTGTGAAAATTTTCAAACAACAAATTAATTTTTCACATTGAATTGACAAAACAAAAATACATTCAAGATACTTAATTGAAATTAATGAACTGCAACGGGTTAACATGCTGTGGAAACTTGCATCGTTCAGCATCGTTTTCTCTCGTGTTTACGCTGGCAAGCGACTAACGCGGGCGAAAATATTTTAACGTCGGCATAAACCTCTATACGAGCTCTATTAGACTACTACAATAAGCAGGGTTTCGTGGTCATTTCCGTTCGTCATGAACGTGGCGTCCGGCCAAAACTATCGAGTTTTCTCAATGCCGCATAGGACAAAGTCGGTTACCACAGATCCACGGTCCGACGGCATTCGCGCAATCCAGCTAAAGTGGTCCGTTCCCTTTATTTCCGCTCCGACGCATTCCGAGCGAGCGCCGGTCGCGTTGTATAAGTCGAAATAATGTTTCCTCCCGTGTGCGCCATGCCGACGATGGCAACCCTTGCGAATCATCGATATTCTAGACAGTCGGCTTGAGATTCTCTTCGGCTAACGGTATATGTACTGCAACCTCCGCGTTGCGATCCACGTTGCAGTGCTTTCTCGCCAGAAAGCAACGCTCTCTCGATATTATGGGACTTGTTTTCGTCGCAATATTGCCGCGTACAACTGTTTGGATAGCTGATCAAATAGCGCAACATTAATTAATGCATTCTCTTTACCGAGTCGCAAAATAAAAATCTTCGGCGCACAAATTGATTTATTTTAAGAAATATATATTAAAAATTGCACGTTCAGTCTTAAATAAAAGTTTCTCGTGTTCAAATCGAGATACCAGACATATTAGACAGACATTACTAAGAAATCACAATGCCGAACTTAAATGTATCGTAAAAATGCCGGAATTCGAAGAAATCTCGAGGTTTCCCTCTCACGAAAGTTTTCCTCCGAACATATGGAACCGGACTAAACCGAAACGATAACGGAAACGATTCGACACGCTCCGTTGCGGAACGAAGCGAAACGAGGCGGAGCGATATTAAAAAATTTCTACTCTAAAATTTCAGGGCGGATCGAAACAAATTGAGTAACCGTTCTCGAATAACTCCAGCTGGCAGAAAATTTTTCGGAAGCTCATGTTTCCACAAGGATTTCTTTGTCGAACGATCGTTTGGTCAAGAATAATTTAAAGCGAACGATAAGAAATCGCGCGGTCTTTGATAATTGAAATCCGGCAAACATTTTGACGTGTTAATTAGCATGAATTGATCCCACAATATGTTTTCCATATTCAATAGCGCGGCGGCTCTTGTTAAAGCTCGTCAATTATATCGCAACGTGGACGAACGAGCGCGGGCGGGTATGGAAATTAAACTGCCACGTAGAACGCATCGCGGCAATAGAAAATTCTACGATGGCTGCGGGCCAGCGCGCGATCCCTCGTCCCCGGTACCGCGAAATTAATTCGCACCGGCGTTTTAACGTCATTCGTAACTCGCGCGGGACCGAGAGAGAGAGATAGAGAAAGAGAGAGAGAGAGAGAGAGACGCTCTTTGTGCCCGAGGCCCGCGATGCAGAAATAACCGGCGTTACCCGCGCGTCTCGACCCTTGAGTCACACCGGCCGTGTACGAAATGACATGACTTTCCAGAAGCAGTCTTAGTCATTCATCGAGGAAGAAGAGAGAGAGACACAGAGTGAGAGAAAGAGGAGAAACGCATTTTCCGACTTATGTCGCGCCTCCTTCCCGCCACACCTGACCGCGTTCCTCTCTGTTCCGTCGAAGAACCGTCGACTGCAACAGCTGTTTCACGGCACGACGCATCCAAAGTAACATCATCGATGATACACAATGAAAGCAAAATCCGATACGAACGCGCGCAAATAGCTATATCGCGCAGCTCGCTTCGTTTAAAGCTGGGTATACACTTAGCGAACGAGCACCGAACGAACAGCAAACGTAAACGTTCGTTGTCATTATTCAACAGATACAATCAAAAATTTCAAATTGCTATACATGCAGCAAATACCGAATCTGGTCGAATTCTAGTATTTGGTGCAATCGAAAGAAAAAACAACCAACGTAGGAGCAAAAACGCGAATGTCCAAACATTCGCGTTCGCTGTTCGTTCGCTAAGTGTATATCCATCAGCTTTATACACTCGACGTCGCGGTATTTCCCCGTGCTTCTATTCCGTTAATTAACTCTGTCCGCGCGGAATTTTCACGCTGAATTGCAAGGAAGTCGCGCATATTTTTAATTAGGAACAAACTACCGCCACGCCGACGCCGCTATTTACTTTGTCCGCGGCGTTATCAGTCGGAGCAGCGTGTATCTCATGGTACGCGAGGTTTAACGCACAGGAAATTCGCTACACATTACAGCTGATGTATATCGGAAAGCAATACGACTTCGTAAGAACTTAAAAGAAAACGAAATCACGTGTCATTAAAATCCTCATAAAATGTCAGGTATATCGATACATATCAAAGGCAAGCAAATTGATAATACGCATCTCATAAATTGATTTCGACTGGATTTCGCAACTGTGCCTGGTACGTGTTTCTGAGCTTCGCCCAAATACGCGTTATCGGATGCTGTCATGAAACTGAATCCAATATTATCGGAGATCGTATCTGTCCGGATAATCTGAGTCGTAATGAAGCTGCAGTCACCGTGATCCAACGAGATCGTCTGGCATATAGCTGCCCTCGTGCGCTCGTAATCGCGATACATTTCATCTCATTCCGCTCGACATTTACATTAATCCGGGCTATATACGGACGATATCGATGTCCTCTTCTTTCTTCTTTTTCGAATAGAGAGCATTCAAGGGTGCACTCGTCGGTTGAAATCGAACCGCGAATTATGGTGGATGGGAACACGATGAAAACAAGACTACGACGAAGCAAGAAAGAATAAACCGGAGCCTCGTGTTACCCGTGGTGTAACCGAGAGACGGGATGCGAAAGTCGAACCGCACGCATTACTCGACGCGACGAGCGCGAACAGTGGCGCATGACTCATCGGCGTTCTAATGAACTCTTGAAACGATTTTCCGGTGCTTTGAAGAAACTAGGGCCTGGGCGCCGCATTATGTGGTCTATGTCTGTTTGACTTTTTTCGCATGAAGTCAAACGTGAAAATAAACCAGGATGCGCGGAAAAATAATTCTCTACGGAAAGTAAACATCGCGCGCATGCGAATCTGGAAGATATCCAAACGGGAAGAGAGTAATAATTTCGTCCATTTCGGTAACTGAAATTTTATTACGCGCAGATAAATAATCGTTTTGGACGAGAAAAAAAAAGTCAAACGAATGGCACCTACAATAGCCGCGGCAAAATTTTTTGACAAAGTAATAATTTTTAGAATACTGTAGTATCTTTCTACGTCAAAAGTCTTTGATGTCAAAACCGTAAAAGAATGATAGTTGTAGGAAAAGTTAATTATCCCGTGCTTGCGCATAGCGACACGTACAAAATAATTCAATCGTTGAATGTTTGCACCTTAACATCCGTCGTCACATTTCTCTTTCCTTATCTCGGAAGACATTATAATGAATCAACTCATCGTGCAGTTAAGATTACTTAACATGTCGCCTAACACGTCGTATTTCTCGAGCATGTTTAACACGCGCGTGTAAACAGCGTTGTGATATCTCAGACGAAAATATCTCAGATAACGGATTTAGTTGTCGGGGGTGGGTCAAAGGTGCCGGGAAGAACCGGATGCGCTCGCGTGCATCACGGCAAACAAAGAGCTCCGGTCTAAAAATAGAAGCGAATAAATAATTTCTAATAAGCGCGAGAAAGGATATCTCCCCGAGGGGCGAACGAAAAATCGGAACGGCGCTGATGTTTATTCAAGGTATTTATTTAGTGCATGGGATCGTCAAAAATTCATATCTCACGAGAATCGGATTTTTCGAAGTCAGTTTTCGGCAGCGAGATTCGGATTATCGTTCGCGGGCTGGCTGCTGAATATTTCTCCATTCTGTATTTTTCAGCGATTTTCAGCGGCGCGGCGCACAGCTGTTCTATAGTCGCACAAAAGATATTGAGGGCATACGGGGGTATCAACTTTTAGAAAGCTTATCGCGATCCACCTTTCTGATATAACGTGGAGAGAAACTGAGAGACGTTAAGAAGTCGAGTGACATATATGATCGGACTAGCTCAGGGAATACACCGACAAACTGGCGGCGCTGAGATAAATCTATAAATAGCCGCCAGGAAGTCGATGCAGAAATCAATGGAAATATTTCAAACCTAAACTCTGAAATTCTATTATTCAATAAGAATAAATCAATGTTTTGTTATTTATTTTACTACTTATCTAGGTATCCTTAGAAGCCATCAATAAACAAAATTGCTCCTTTTTTATAATTTACGAAACCATATCTACTAAATCAATTAAAATGTCATTATCACAAATTGCTATCCTTAAGACATAGGTACTAATTTCTCAAATAGCTAAACGATTTGGCAGTATCGCTGCAAATAACGTCAAACGTGTTCTTTGTTCTATGCTGTGTTAGCCTACAAAATTTTATGGTTTTTGATAGTGTAATAATCCTCAAGACTGCTGTAAATCATGCGAGGTCTTAAGTAAGGAAATGTAAACGCGTTTATTACGTTTCCAGAAAATAATCTTAGTCAGTCGTCTTGTTATGATACGCATTACGCAACCGAGATGTAAATCTGGAGATGGAGAATGACGAGGCACACGGCCTTGGCAAGATATCGATGCCGTGGAGCGTTGCAATCTTCTTTAATTGTACTTGTTAACGTGTAAATCGTAAATAATAAGAGGCTCGATAACACCATCATGTTCTATCTTTCGTTTCGTTTTCATTCTAGAGCGTGGAGTTGCTGGAAGGGACCATTCCGTCGAATGCAACGGAACTCGAGGTCTCTCACTGCCAAGAATTGAGAATACAAGCGGGCGCGTTCGGCGGGGGTGCGCCCCTGAAACGCGTGCATGTTTCGGGGATCAACAACGTGGTCGCCAAAACGCAGGCCTTTCAGAATCTCAGCACACCCAACACGCATCTCGAGGTGTCGGAGTGCGACAGCGTGTTCCTGGAGAGCCACGCCTTCCGGAACACGCGCGGCACGCTGAGCGTCTCGATATCGCGATGCAAACACGTGGAGATAAAACCGAACGCCTTCACGTGGCTGCTGTGGCTCAAGATGAGGGATGTACCATCCTTGGAGCTCTCCAGCAACGCCTTCAAGTTGGAGGCGCCTCAACCCGGACGACACGGACCAGCGACCAAGGTCGGATATCTTGCAAATTATTCTCGTATCCATTACACGCTGTTAAACAATGCTCGTATATAATGTCTACATTCATTTTATCTTGAAAATTACAACCGATATTAATCTTGATACCGATATTGGCATCTACATAATATTCGCATCCCAGTTACATTACGCTATTCACTTCTGATATCGGATAACATATTAATATGAATAAATTACATAATATCATTCATAATGCTCCGTTTTGAATGTCACTAAATGGAGCTCAGAACAATTTGCACTAACACGAATTGTCAGTTAATTAAATCTAAAAGTCCGCGGATAATCCTTAGAGCGGCCAAGTCTCGGAAATGTTAATTACAATTTTGTATGAATTACCTTTGATACAGATTACGTTCCAAAATGTGAGGATTGCGGAGTTACCCACGGCGGTCTTTCCTTCGGCTATCGCGGAAATTCGCATGGACGACATCTCAATGAGGGTTATACGCAAGGATGCCTTTTGTGCCATGACTATTTTCAACGTGATTATTAGCAACGCGACTATCCAGGAGATTCAATCCGGCGCTTTCAGCGACAGGGCTCTTATCCAAAACCTCGAATTTGTCGATGTGCAACTTAAGAATGTCGACACGGCGGCCTTCAGAGCCGGCCACGATAATCTCACGATCCAACATTCCAGGTTGTCAACATTAAATTTACTTTACGACCCTTACTGTTATCGCGCAGCATAAATTCATGGAGAAGGAAATAAAAACTCGTAGACCTTTTTCCAGAAGGCAGATTCATATTCAATATTTCTAAATTAACTTTTCAATGTTTTTCAATTTTTATATTCCTTAATTACATTTTTATTCCTTAATTATATTCTTCAATTTCTTAATATTCTTTAGTGAGTACTAACATGCGCTATAATCTTTTTTATTTTATCTTTCTCGTACAGATTTTCCGAGGTGAACACTGGTGCTATCAATACATCGGCAGCGACTGTAACCTTCAACAACAACGAGTTCCAACACCTGAAACAAGGCTCGATCGTGTTGCATCAATGGAACCACATAGCGATCGATCGCAATGTCTTCGTCGATTTGGAGAGCGACGCGATTAAAGCGGAGGTCGGTGCCACTTCGGCGCCCAAATTCGAATTTTCCTTCACGGACAATCGTATACGAAAAGCACGGCCGGGATCCCTCAGGTTCGCGGCGATCTCGCAGAGCGTGAACTCGGCGCGCGTCGGCAACAATTACTTTAACGAAAAGTGCAGTTGCAATCTCGAAAGCTGGGTACGCGGAGTGACAGGTCGCAACAGCTCGGTCGCGTGGATGATGGACTCCAGCTATTGCATGGTCGACAATTTCCTGAAAAAATGCCTGAATCTGCCCGAGGGTTACATGGCCATGCGAAACTTCACGCAGCTTATATGCACGCAGCGGGATCACGTCAATTGCGAGAAGCCGTCGCCGAAGCTAGAGCCGAGTGTCAGTCCACCCAGCGTAGGTCCTCACATCTATCCAAGACAGAAGGGATTCTTCGACATGGAGATGGATGAGTCGGAGCAGGTGTCACACGAGAAGAGAATCATCGTCATCGTATGCGTCGTGGCGGTCTTCGTCGTCGTCGTGGTGATCCTAGCCTCGGGGATCCTCTATATGCGCCGTCGCGGCGTATGTCCCAAACTGATATCCGGCTCATTGATGAATCTATCGAACTGGCTCTCGTCCAATAACGGCATGACCGCCGCGACGTCCGCTAGATCGATATCGAGGCTGAGCGTCCACGAGTACGCCGGTCTCCAAGCGGAGACTAGGATTCTCGAGATGGACACGCAGACGGAAGGTACGGAGGACGACGACGAGGAAGGTGACGTTTACCCGTACACGGAGAACAAGGCGACGCAAACGTTACCGGAAGAACTGACGGAGGAATACCTGAGGGATCTCCAGGAACGGCTGAACGATCCCGACAATCATAGCCAAGCGAGGGACATGATCGAGCACCTGTACGATCTTATCAAAGTCGAGGAGAGTTGCAACAACAACAATGACCGGCAACCGACGGGTGATCGGGAGGAGAATGCGTATGACGTGATCCGACCGAGGATCAGGAGACCCCGCGGTGCACCGAAACCGTCCGTCAACATCGGCACCAGAGCACCGTCCTTGGATAAACTGCTGCCGAGCGGGATGCGTATCAGACCGCCCATCACTGAGTACGCGCAACCGCGCGATCAGCTCGGTCCACCGGTCAAAATCACCGATCAGAACCATCTGTATGCCGAGTTGCCGGGCGACGAGACGGTGCCCAGTACAAGTCGACTGTCGCAACCGATGCTGGAGAGCTTGATCGGCAGGGGGCCGCAGCCGTTACCGCCGGACGTGGTGAACGATCATCTCGTCGGCAATGATCGTCCTCCGCGGAACCTCGGCTACGGTGCCGACGATTGCGGGCCGCCGCAGAGCCCAAAGCTGGACACGAGGAATCAATCTGCCAAGCCGATGAGCTTCCTCAAGGCTCTCGGCGAAAGTATCATGGGCGCGTCCGCCAGCAAAACGAACAACAAGAGGCCGAACTCGCTGCTGTGCGAATACGCCGAACCGTCCGACACGACTCATCTCTACTCGGAGCTGTCGGAACCCCAGCAAACGTCTGCATCCACTAGTAAAATGGCGAACAGGCCACTACCCACCAAGCCCGACCAGGATTCCGTCGCCGCGAACGCGGCCAAGGCGTAGCGGCGTTCATTATCTGTGATATAAGTGTTACGTGTTGTCGAGAACGAAGATTTAAAGTGTTCTCTTCTTTTTACCGGCTGTATGAGGAAAGTGCTCGCGCACGTGTGCGTGCGTGTGTTTGCACGGTGCGATTGCGCAAGAGAGTTTCCGGCGAGAACGGGTCGCTTGGAGTCTCTCAGCTCAGAGAGATTGTGTGCCTGTATTACAATGGCGGAGGAAATACGCGTCAGAAATTAGTGCAATTCATGCGTACAAGGCTCGAGCTTGTCGGCCTCGGGAGCGAGAAGTGTCCTTATTTTTAAACCGTGTATGAATAAAGCCTTGTTAGAACAATCGCGTACAACGTTGCGCACCATTCGGATGATGTTCCTGCGGAAGGAGAAGTTACATCGCGTCTGGATCGACCAAAGCAACGTTTACGCGAAACGTTATCGCAGCGAAGTTGTGCCAAAATTAGTGCATCGCATACGACTGTATATTCGCGCTCGTAACGCGAATAAATCGATAAAACCTACCTACTGCTACACGTCCGATTAGCGAAAAGTCGAGAGAGAAATCAAAGGATTTATTTATGTTTATCTGTGACAAATGGATGTAACATAGATTTATATATATTTGCTTCGTCAGGTATTATTAAATAAGTATTTTACAACTGATATCTGAAAGAAATTAATCACTATTCACACCCCAATCCCTGCTTTTAAACGTTTGAGTTTATTTCTAACATTTTTCATTCCATACAGACCGAGGGTCGCATTCAGAGAAACCGCTCTTTAATATTTCACAATAATTTGATTTTTATTAAATTATTAAGAAATCATCCATCGACGTATCCCCATCTTTTTAATGGCTTATTTGTTCCGAATTTGTATCGCATATTCTCATCAGATTATATTTTCTGTGTCAGTATCAACCTACGTGATTTTATTTTCGTAATACGAAAGCTCGCATAGAAACACGGATATTTCTCTTTGTTTCCGCAATCAACCAGTCTGAATGGGCGATAAAGTACCGGTAGGTCCAACAATCAGATCTCCCTCCGGCTGCTCTCGGACAAGTATCTCTCGTTTTAGATAACGCGCGCGCGTTGCTAGAGAGCGTATTTCTCCAATTCACAAAGTACTTATTCGTAAGTTCACTGAGCGCATCGATTTCTCCTATCTAAATCTCTCATGTTTAAGGTATCCCATACCATCGTTGTCTTATCTCGAGGAATTTTACGATTCAAGTAGTTTTCTCTGGACGCGGCCTTCCGCTTCGCTCCTCGAGAATGCTTCCGAGTTCACTGGTTGTCACGGCGCAACGTACTCGTCCCTTTTATCAAACGGCCCACAGTGGTGCTTCACTCGAAGGGAGAAGCACCCTGGGAGTGATGCAGTCGCGAACCAACGCCAATTCGCCTCGGAACGTCCGACGAGAGCCGAAAGATATTCTTAATCCCTCTCGGGGCGCGCAGTCACTCGGTGTATATCCACGGCGAGACCGAACTATTCCATGAAGAATGTAAGAAGAACAAATAGAGACGACTAGCAGTCGGGGCGGGCTGCGACGCAGCTGTTGACGTCTAAACGGCCGCCGTTCTCCGCTTCCACGGACAGTAAAATCCAGAGAAAACTTCGTTCAGCGAGTTGCGAAGGCGAGCGCGACAAAGACACTCGGGTTTGATGGAAAAAGTATCTGCGCGAAAGGATCGTGAACGGAATATGTCTCTTTACGCCGGCGACAATTAATTTTCCTAATTTCGCGTCTCGCTCGATACTCGCATTCTGCCTCTGTATTCTCCGGCGAGTCTCAACCGAGGTGTAAATTTATAAAGAGCACTCTTAGTAATTCGTAGTCAATTTTTCCCTTAGCGCGAATTTAATCTAAGACCTAATTATCGCGCTATTTAACGTTGAAAATTAAAGCGCCCCGGTAAATTAAATGTCAGGAGCGTGAATGAATAATGGGACTTAGTTACTTTTCAATTAATTTAGAGAGCTAAATGTTCATGGAATTAAAATTTAATTTGTTAGGAGAATAATTTAACGTTAAAAAATTAAACAGCTGGTAAATAATACAAATCAAATAATCAGAAAATTATTTTTTACTGACAGAACATCACACTAACGCTCTTCCTACAAGGAAGAACGTTACTTATCGATGTGCATTTTTCTGAGAATATCTATGAATCATATCTGCTTTGATAATTCCCAATTTTCTCCTAGATAAGGAACACTAAGCTTTCTGTCAATATTTGTGTCGCGCGGTACATCTTTGTGCCTTTGGTTATCTCATAGATAAAATGAGGAAACATTCATTCTTTGTCTCTGGCATTGTGTTAGAAAAATTTGTGAGTTATTGCGTTAAGACCAGAGAGACCATGGAAAACTCTAATGTTTCAACAAAGGATAATATTTAATGACACGCGAACACGTGATACGCAAATGTTCGCTGATAATTGAATATTTATCTTATCTACGCGAAGACAGAGCGAAACTTTTTATGTCCGTGTAATTTTTCTACCGAAGTCACGATTTATCCCGAATTTTATCACGCGGTACTTTGTCGACAGGTTAAAGAGCGATACCAAGACGTGCGCTATACGAAAGCAGCAGCCCGCCCGCTATCGTACACCGATTCGCGGGATTGTTTATGGCCGGCCATTTTTCAGATAAGAGTGTCATTTTTCTCGAGACCGGCTGCTCGTCGTGGAAAGTCAAGAGAGATGGCCGAACGAGTTTTCAACTAGATGCAATTTGTTGCTTTCTCTTCCCCCTTCGATATCCGCTCAGACAATGCCCCTCGACTGGAATTTATGGATACTTACGTATTATTTAATTTATGATCAACGTACACGTCTATGAATAGCCGTATTCCATCCAAAAGAAAATACAAATGTGCCGATATATCTATATTTAAAAATATGGGATCTTCTTCAAGAAAATACCTAAAGTTGAAAAATATGTATCTAAGTTTCGCTCAAAGCTTATTACAACAATTCTCTTTAATAAAAATAAGACTTTCCTCAATAACTGGAACCAGCATAGTTAGAAAAGTATCAGGAAATATCTATCGTACTATAAAAGTGTCTTTATATTTGAAAAGTAAAATACATTCCTTCGTACTTTCGTAAGTGACGAAAACTGGGCCGCGGCCGAAATTATAGCGTGTCCAATTTCTGAGTTTCTCGAAATCGAATCTTCGAGTTTCTAGCGGTGGGCATGTCAAAAGATCGCGGAGCAGAATAGGTGTCCGAGGCGGAAGTGGATGAGATCAGGGGGCGGCTGTGATCCAGCGTGCTCTCTCGCACGGGAGAACATAATCCGCCAAGCCAGATCGGCCAGGCAGCAGGCAGCTCTATCAGGTTTCATCAGCGAGCCAATCATCTCATCACTTGGATGGCCGTGCTAGCATCCGATTCGCCGTGCTCTAACCCGTTTCTCTGGTCCCTGACCTAATCCCTTGTGTCGGGAGATACCGGGAAAATCGATCGAGGATCGTCTCTGCGCCGGCGAACATCTCGCCGGCGGCTGGCACGACTGGGTTATCGAAGTACCGAAATCATGGGCCGATCTGGGGCTTACCCTAAGCCGAAGCTTAGATCGTAAATGGATTTTCCATCTCATGATTCTCTCCCTCTTTCTCTCTCTCCCCTTCTCTCGCTCTCTCTCTCTCTCTCTCTCTCTCTGTAGTCCGCAGTCGGAGAAAACACAGCTTACGGTATAACGTGTCAAACTATTGTAATTATCGTGAAACTCTCCGCAACACGCATTAGAAGGAATGATGATATCGGCTAGCACGTGCGACAGGAAAAGTAATTCGAACTCGTATTTGTTGGTCGCGTCCACGTTATATCTGTCACTGACGTAACCGTTAAATTTCATCGCAAGTGCGCACTGCCTAAAATTCGCCGGCGATAATTAACAGATAACGTTACCATATGGCCGTGATTGTTTAATTCAACGAGGAGAGAAAAATTTTCCATCTCGATTAAAAACGGAAAAATATGGGTTAAACGGTGGATATGTATATTAGCCAGCAGTTCGCGCACGTCGCATAAATGTGGAACATGCAATTCGTTTATTTACATCGATGCGTTTACAGCATATATTTTCGAATGCACAGGTGAAATAATATTATCCCTGTTTTTGATCGATCGGAACGAAACGTGTTTCATCCGTGTTTCCATTTCGCAGTGACGATATACCGGGTGGCGTGTCCTTAATATACGCCATCTGCGTCTTACGATCCGGTGTGTCACCTGTCGCAACGATATTGCATCCGGAGATCTAATGGACCTTTAAACCGAACGTCTCTCTATATAAGCTAACGCGTGTCATCGACCTCGCTTCGAGAACGAGATATTCCCCGAACAAGTTGCTCGCGAAAAACGAGAGAAAAACTGTAAAATCCTGAAAAGAAAGCTGGCTGTCGCGACTTTGTGAGAATTAATAGTAAATCCGAAAACCAGAAAAAAAGATTCTTCACTATCGTTTCTCTCGGTATTACATCTTCGCGCTTCAAGCTCAAGCCCGAAAAGATGCGAAAGAGAATAACGGTTTTCATTTGCAGTAGTGTTATTTCTTTTTCAGAAAATTCGGGTCACGAGAGAACCATCTGTAGCGATCTCCGGTGAATGGAAGTTCGACGACGTACGGAGGGCCGCTTTCAGTTCTTTCGGATATTCATGGAACGTCGGATAAATCCTTAAATATTTTAAGGATTTACTGGAAAACCATAGACGCATACTTATTATTCTAAGAAGCTTTTTCCAGGAGAGCGACCCCGGGGCTTCGGCTGCAACGTGTGCTGTATGGGGTGTATCCGTGAAATCGCTGTGCGTTTGCCAGTCACGTGTTGAGTCTCGGGGTTTCTCGCACGCGCACGCCGAGAAAAACGAAAACGCGAGACAGAGACAAGAAACAGGATGTCGCGGCAGACGTCGCAAATGCACACAGCGGACGCGCAGAGCGCGCGCGGAAACCGCCGCCGTGATAATTATAAATATGTACCAGAAAGTGCATTCCGTTCGGGGCGCTTCGTGCTCCAGAAATAATGCGATTCACCGGGCGCGCGTAAATCCGCGTCGAGACATCGCTTAAGGAACGAATGCTGCGCGGGTGTAACAATATTGCGCTCGCGGCTACAGCGACAGTGAAGTACAAGTAAACGTGAAAGACATCTTTTCTTCCACAGAATTAAGATCGATACCTTTGAAATTCTTTTGGATTCGGATCAGAACGTCCAATCTAATTATATATCCAATCTAAAGTGTAGCTGCGTGACGTACAAAGTGAATTTACAAATTATTATTGATCGTGCGAACGAGCGCTGTTTTCTAAAACTAATTAAAAGTAGTAAAAGCTTATAGAGAAGTAAAAGTGTCGCCGATCTATCAAGAATGCGAGGGCGAACTTTATCGATACTAATTCTTTCGATATTGATAATGAGGCTTCAGATAAGAGCACTTCCTTTATTGCAATTCGCTCAAGTAATTGAGCTTTGCAGACGACATATCGGACGAGCGATTCGTAGTCTCGCGTCCTCTTCCCCATTGAAATCTAAATATACCCCATGATATTAATAGCGTATGGTGCGGCGGTGGCAGAAGAACCGTTTCATACGCCCATGATGCGGTATCCTTAGTGCAGGAAAGAGCGCATTCCGCCGGGGCTATATGCAAACCGGCCGACAATGCGATCCCGCGAATTCTGCAAAAGCGCCATGTATGCGTCAAGTGCAATTGTTCGAATCACATTCATAATCGTGGGACGTTTTAAAAAAAAATATGCTTAATAGAGAAATTAATTAAAGTATTTTTATAAATATTAGAGGTGCAAAAATATCAGATTCAAAAAGTTAAAAGTTGATTGTGTTTGAAAATATAATAAAAAATCATACAATTGTGTTATTCTAATTCGAGTAAAGATATTCCCTTAAAAATATAAAATGTAATAAAATAAACATCCTCTGTTGTTTACGTGGGTCCTAAATGATTCTTACGGATAAAAGAACGCGATTTGACATAAATATTACTTATGTGTTTAATTCTTGGTTTAATTTAATATCGCATCGCCGAGATGTATGCGGAATAATGCTGGCCAGGAATGGTAACGTCTGAGAAATGAGACGGTAGGTGGAGGTCAATAACGCATCTTTTCTCATGATATCGATAACGCTTGAGCTATGGACCGTCTATATTTTGCACTGATTGATCGCTCGGTCATCCGGAAGAATTATCGACCGTTCGATTCAGTCTAGAAGAGTTATTGTACCACTCGGTTTCCACTGGAAATGGCTCCGACCGTCAGTGCGTCTCCCCCGCGACCCTCCCCGCCGCGATTATTCATTTCCTACTTACTTGATATCGTCGACTATGTCGCGAAAAACGCGTTAATGATTAGTGTAACGCGACTGTGGGCTTCAATGAGGAAAGCGAAGGGAAGGGCTCCAAAAGAAAGAGGAATGACTCCTTATAATAACGTGCACGCCGATCGAACCGTAGGAGGAGCGATGAGATCATCGGGGCGGAAGTGATGTTTGAATGGAGTTGAGAACTTAATTCGTCTCGCTCTCGGCATTCTTTATCTCTCTTCTTTTCACCGTCGTCGCCGCTGCCGCCGTCGGCCCTCGTCGATCATAATGCCCCGTCGTCGCGACGTGAGAACTCATTATGGCCGGACAAAGTGGCAATTTCGTCAGATTAAGCGCCACGCCGAAGCGGGCCCCGCTTGCGGAAGGATGCGATTAAAAGTAAAATGTATTGCGATGAACAATGATTATCGAGCGTTCGAGAAATCACTCCAAGTAAACATAAGTAACAAAGTTGGCATTCGTAAAAAGAATGTGACAACAGAAAATTGCTAATTAATAAAATTTATATTGCAAATCGCATAAAAAATTTTCGATTTAATTATAATATAGTTGGACTATCTAAACACATAACTAAATATTATAATGAACAAACTTATAAGAAATTTCATTGTAAAATAAAATCTTGGAAAATTTAAAAAGTGGCATCGAGAACCGTCTCACCGAACCGCAAAAAAAGAGTATAAACCGATAAACCATATTTGGAATAATGTTTCAAAGATTATACTTTAAATCCAGCTAGCAGAAGAAAATATTTGATAAAAGAATATCATGCATTAAATTTTGAAAAGTGGCATCGAGACAGTGACAGCAAAAAAAGAGTATAAACCGATAAACCATATTTAAAATAATGCTTCAAAGATTATATTTTAGATTCTGTAAGAGAAAATATTTGATAAAAGAATATCATGCATTAAACCTTCTATGCATCAAATTTACCTGCATTAATTTTTCGATAAAAAATATATTATTAGAAATATTCTACAAAAACGGTAAAGCTTCTGACGTTTAATCATTCGACAGTAATATAGTGGACTAATAAAAACCCCAAGTCGGGTAGCACAACTAGTTATATAACTTTCCAGAAATTGACATTTTCTAAACACATAGCGAAATAACAACCTCTAATTTATGGCGTTATTTATTTATCTTGAAGCAAACTTTCTAAAATTTTTGCGTGAAAAATAGCCAATCAATTATACATGGCAAAATGCATCGCAGGCTTTTATTATCCCGCTATTATTACCGTGAAAATAATTTTTACGTCTACTTAAGAGGTATAAATATTTCAGAATGACGTCTAGATTTATCGCTGATGGAGAGAGCCTCGGCGCGGTACCAGTCGAGCTTTTCTCGTGGTGAAAAGTTCAGAGTGCGGAGGTTGGTGCACATCGTCCTAGATGGCTGCACGCTGCAAACGGGGCTTCTACGAGGCCGGCAATGCATCACGTTGTATGCACGCCGGGTATTCGGGGTCAAAGGGCCACTAGGTCATCCGATAAACTCGAGCGGCAGGCCCTCATAAAGAATTTGCGCGCGACCGCTGAAGAATTCGAGTCAACTGCGGGAGTAACGACGACGTAAATGCAACGTGAATGCACTTTGTGTATGTGTACTTTGAGCGTCACGTCTTTTCCGTCAATATTTCATCTGTTTCGCGGAATAGAAGCCCTGATGTCCGTTTAACGGTTAATTAACGAGATAGTTTGTTTACCGATTAACCGTTGCGGAAGCTGTAAATCGATTAATCGGTAGTTAGCGGGCATTAATAGAATTGCAAAATTGATTTCCCCGCTCAAAGGGACCAAAAGTTTAGGAAAACATTCGCACGATGCGATATCTGTAATAATAACGATAATAATGCGTTCTTCTACGAGACACTTTCGATCGAAGACTCGTTAGAGAAAAAAAACCTAAAATCTTGAATTTATAGAATAATTGAAAATGAAAGAATTTGCAACAAATAGTTGTTCTAGACAGTGTACATTTGTCTCGGCCGCACAAGTCGTCTGAACCGATATCGAAATTGAAGTTTCGTTGTTGAAATGCCTCGCTCTCTGTTTTAACGTGGCCCAAGGCGGATCGATTTTGATGCCATTCCCCTCTCCTGTGAGTTTAAAAAAGCGAATAATAAAATCGAAATGAAATTTTTGGTGCGCGGACACGCCGGAATAGATCGAACGCTCTGCGTTCGGTTACACGTACGGAAAATTGGATGAGACGCAATTTTCTGCCCATCGTACTAAATCTGTTTCCCAAGTTTTCCCAGCACGCGCGAACGTTAGCGATATAGGAATTCCGGTTTAATAAAACATATAGGTGAGAAAGCATAGCTTGTCCGATATAATGTCAGAGTTCATAGCTTAGAATTTATGCATTTTAACGGGACTCATATAGCTGTCGTGTGGCTTTTTTTCACGATAAAAGAGAGAGAGAAAGAGAGACCATAAAGCGCTTTTAGTAAACACGCAGGACTTATAATTCATTGCATTTATGTAGCATGTATAAATTCTTCTGTTGAATAAAAATATAAACATTTAAAATAAAACATAATATCAGGTATTGAATAAAAATATAAATATTAAAAATAAATATAATATCAGATGTTGAATAAAAATATAAAGATTCAAAATAGACATAATATCAGGTATCACATGCATAATATGACCGTACAATTATTGTATTACTTATTGAATCTTCAATTTTGTTGAACTCACTTTTAGAAACGTTTATATTAACACATGATGGCTTACAATTTTCTTTTAACTTTAAAATGTATTATTTTCTACGTTTATAAAATAAGATATTTCTGTAATAGTTGCAAATAAATTTAAACAAATATAAATTTTTAATCAAAAAGTAATATAATCCTTTAACTATTCTGTATATTCGCACTCGAATAAAATTGAGAACTTTGCAATAACAAAACTTTGTCCGAAACTTAAACAAATAATCGATTCTCCATACTGTTTAATATCGCGTAACTAAAGGGTTCGTATAGAATCGAAATACGGGTTTTATCAAAATTTAGAGAGAAAGCATTTAGACGCATGTAACCAAATACAAGAGAGAGTATTGATGAATAATAAGTTACACTCCAAAGCTAACGGCAACCGCCATATCAAAATAATCAAAACGGAATGGGAATGAAAACCACGTGAGAGCTCAAATATCAAAAAATATTTGCCTCGTAAAACAAATCCAGCTTGACACTAAAGCTGAATTCAACGGCCATTATTTCTGTTTGCGCATTTCGGTAAAATTGCGGCTCAAATGTCTCTTTACAATTTACGCTATATCGCTATCCAATAAGATCATTCTAAAAGCATTACCAAATCAAAATAAATACAGTTTATTGTTTATCAATATCTATTGCCACCGAAAATCTAAAAAGATATCGAAAAATATTATTTCAAAACGGAAAGAATATTATACATTAAGAAGTAAATCATATGTGTAATTCGATAAATAAATTGAAATCAACATGTAAAATTAAATTGTTTATCGCATTAGCTTATTTTGAAAGCCAATCGGAGCGTGAACATATTTTCTGTAATATGAAATTTAATGACATTTTCTCTTTTCATTTTTGTAATAAATTCCACAATGTTTTAAAACGAGTTAACGTGTAGGTCAAGAAAGACGCGATTCGTTACGTGACAATATATCGTTATTATTTTCCGCTTTCGGTCGAAATACGTGTTATAGCGAAACAATGAGACGTCCAGATGACACGGATAAAGATCCGTCGGATCCGTCCGCCTTTCTGTCCGCTACAATTTTGCGGGGGTTACACGCCCGATGTACGGCGGAGAATCGCGTGATTCATTATTCACAGCTTCAGTCCCTATCTCCTCCCCCCTTCCCCCATTCCGTCGGTGTTCCTAATGAAAGATAAACACAATCAATCCCATCGTGGTCGAAAGAGGGAATATTATATCGGGTGGCCGTGTAATTTTGTAGCCGCGGGCGGTGGTCCAGCCCTCGCGCGCACCCCGGGCGCTGCTGTTTTCGTTTCATTATATCATGCTCCGCCGGGTTATCATCGTACTAATTACCCGTTCAAAAGGACTCGGATCTCCCCCATCGAATCCCCACGTAATTGACCGAGAATCTTTTATCAGGCTATACCTCGATTTTTCCGACCGGGATCAAAAGCCCCCCTCCGACACAGCCGTAAAGCACACAATCGCACGCGTCGCCGACGAATTTTCATTTCGACGCGACTCGCACCCTGTGGCGCGGCGAGAGAATCGCATTTCGTTCTCTTCCCTCGCGAAATGCGCCGTAATTCAAAAATGTCAAAATTGATTATTGCCGGATTTTCGCGCGATTTTAGATATGCATGATTATAACACAACGCTTTGCCATAACACGTGTACGCGACAGGCGGCGTTATCTCTAAACAAACGGACACGCATTTGCAACGGCGACTCGTGTTTATTGTCACCCAGCGCGCGGACCATTTATTACGAATGAAATACAATGGAGTTTTGCAGAAGTACCGGTAACGAGAGCGATACAAATTTAATGCCGGTACCGTAGTAACGTATACCTGCTACGGACATTGAATTCTGTAAATTCATTCTGCGCCGGATGTTTGGATATAATATTAATCTTCGAATATGGCGGGCGCGTAAAACGCGCTCGTCGGTTCATCGCCCGCGCCCGATATTATATCCCCGCGTCCACAATCGAAAGAACGACATTTGCAAATGTTGTACGCGACCAGCATCATTTCGGCCGGCGAATTACAGCCGCGCACGCGGCGCGCGTACGTTTATATTACAATAATATTCACGTAAGCCGTTCCACCAAAAAATCATTCATTATTAACGTCGTAATGATTAAATCAGTAAACGTAGTACAGCGTCATAAATAATATAACCGCGGTCGCGCGGCGCGAAGTAAAATCCCCCAAAATCACCCCGTACGCGGGGAAAATACCGTCGCGTGCACTGCAGTCATAGAATTAATGCCATTTGATTCGGCGACGTGACGCTGTTGCGCGACGTACGTTAGCTTACACATAGCTCGTACATCACTAAGCGGGTAATAACGTCTGGCAATGGCCAACATTTTTCGAATAAAAATTCGCTCTTTATTTCCGTCATTAATTATCATGTCGATTTGTTCGCTCGTTCGTTCGTCCGTTCATTCGCGAGCACAGCTTTTTATTAACGTACAATCTCGTGTCCATGGCAGGTGGAAAAAAAATGTGGGCAGAAAAATATACAGGAGGGGGAGGTGGGGGAGACGTGGGGAGCGATAGAGCAGTATCACCGCCAACTATTAATCCCCGTCGCTATCGAACCCAACTCGATGTCCCCTCTTGTATTAGTTAAAGAGAATAATGTCAACAACAACAACAACGAGAGCATATAGTGATAACGTCAGTGACGATCGTGTCACTGACGAATGCAATTCGCTTGAGCGAATCGCGCAAACGCCCGACTGAAAAACAACGATTCGCAGAAGCGTGCATCGGTAAAAGAGGGTGAAAAAAAAAAAATAGAAATAAATACTCGATAAAAATGGCGATCTCGTTACCACGGAGAATATGAAAGACTGCTCCGACTGCCGTCGCCTATACCGGCCCTTGAATTTCGAAGCTACATTATTAACGACGGTATATCGGCTCGTTTCTCCCTTTCGTTTGCGCTCGTTGTGCTCAATAGCTCCTTTTCGCCCGGATTATTTATGCCCCGTGCACGCGCCGTATTAAAAATGAGTAAACCAATTACACAATTCAATACCTTTTCCGTTGAAAGCTGGCAATTGCCGGGATTTACTAATAAAACGTACTCGATCTGACAAAATTAAGTTCGTAGATATATTCTTTTTCTTTTATTTTGATAGCATTGATCACATCTTCTCTTGCATTTTACGTTTTTTTCCGTACACTTTTTTTAAACTGCTGCAAGATTAAATAAAAATTCGTTTACAAAGTTAACTAATATTACGTTACATTAATCAAATTACAAAGAATTTTATATATCCTGGATGGTATTCATCTGACCTCTTTCTATTCGTGTATGAATTATCATCTTATCAGTATCACATCACATCTGCACATCGTGTTTTCTGACACGATTGACATATGCGCGATATCTTTTTTCTGTACAGATACATTTTTATTAAAATAGTACACTAAATAGTACAGTGTATATGTACGTTCGTACAAAATTTATACTCGGATGTTGTATGTCACTAGCAAGTCCGGATAATGGATAAATTGTGTTCGCAAATGAAAAATTTCTGCTCCTTTCTCATATTGTCTTCACCGATATTTCGCCCGCTCTCGTTGCTTTTACTCTATTTCGCCGGCTCGCTCCAAAGTTCGCCCCCGAGAAGAGAAGCGTTTCCGAGGAAAAACCATATTAATTACCGTTCTAATTACTCGGGTCGAGCCGTGGATGTTTTACGGGCTCTCGCGAGGCGGGCGTCTAAATCGAATAAACTCCGGCACGCTCGAGGCCGATAATTTTCCACGTAGGTATATTAGCCGGTAGGTAGCGAACGCGCGAATCCGGTCCTCCGCCCATCCCTATACTGCCGCGTTACATCGCGATGCTTGCGCCTGATAAATCGGTACACGCGAAAGTTACCGATTAATTTTCTAATTAGTCTCACGGCGGATCGATCGCGGCGCGGCACCGCGCCGTTTGTCCGCGGCGTTTAATTACAAAATAGTCGCTTGAAACGCGCACGCGGATTCGTTGTAAATGCAGATACCATTGCAACACCCGCTTCTTAAGTTAAATTACCGGGGTTGTTTAACGAGCGCCATTCGTTCGCCCGGGATCTTGTTAAAATTAACGAACGTTCTTTGGCGCAACCGATGCTTTGAAAATGGACGACCGATGGCACGCCGGATGTTTCCCCTTTTTTCACTCTGGAGCCCTCCTCTCTCTCGCTGTCTCTCTTTCTCTCTCGATAGCCTAATTAATTACGAGTTTAAAGACGGAATAAAAATACGACAGAACCGCGATGAGGAGGGACGCGCGGAGAAAGGTTTATCGGCAATAGAATCCCGTTGTTTTAATGGGCTAATTTTGTTTCGGCTTTAACAAAGTCAGCTTAATGGGAAATTTCCTTTTTCCCCGTGAATAATTGCCCTCCTTTACCCGTCCCCCGCTCCTCCCGCATCTTGATAGATCGAATGCGACAAGTTTAATTTTAAAAGCGTCGAACGCGCGGAATAACCGCCTCGTTATATATTCATATTGTCGCGTGACTGATCATAACGCTGAAACGTACTGTCGACACCTCTCAAGAATGGATCGATAATGCGGTTGAATCGAGATTATCTATGCATAAATCTGGTTTTCATTTAAACAATCGTTTCTTTTGCAAATTACAATTGATTCGCTCGGAACAAATTCAAATTTCCTCATCATCAGTCGCATTACATTTATACGAATTATTTAATAAAACATCTCGTTTTCAAAATTGGTAAAATTTCAATTTTTTGCTCTAATAAATATTTTCTGTGCTCTAAACAATAAAACATTCGTTTTGATTACGTAGTGATTCATTGATTAAGTTAGCAAGCCGACAAAGCGTTCTTAATTATTGATCTCACGAAAGTCCCACAAAGTCGCGAGCAATCGTCGGCTTGGAAGCTCCGACGAAAATTACAGGCCAGTTGAGATAATCTCGTGACGTATCTACTATTGTAACGATCGTACCGCCGAAGGCGATGAATTCATTACCAGATTGTTCTTAATTATAATGTAGCCCGAACTGACTTGTAACGACGTTAAAATTAATTCGCCGCGATCCACCTAAGTCTTTAACCGCGCCCGGTTTGCAAATTGCAATCTTCCGAGCGGGATAAACATGCCGGGAGGTAGGCTTCTTATTAGGCGGTTTAATCGCCCGACTTATTTATGTAGAGTAATTAATTAATCTCACGTAAATCTAATCTTGATCGCCCTGCGTGTGGAATTAGAGATGTTGGGCAAAGTCTTCACATGTTTTTCTCGATCTTGCAGTTTAGGCAAATAATCCTAAAGCCGCAGGAAAGTGCTTCGTTTCGAAAATTAAGTACATTAATCTATCGAACGAAATCTACGAAATTATACGAAATTTTTACTTCACTCGATGCTATTCCTGGAAAATGATTATTCCATCCCTCCCTTAATCGAAATAGAAATAATTCCCGTAAGAATAAGTAATTAAACGGGCGAAATGACGACATATTCCGCCATCTCATTTAAATGCAAAAGCTCGCATTATACACATTACAACGGCATAATGATATCACGGGAGATCCAAAGGATTAAAACTAACCCCTCCCCGGCATTAAGTTCGACTATACGTGAAGGCAATTTTGATCTTGATTCGTCGGACTGAGTCGACACAGGGGACGTGGAAGTTATGTAACTCACTTGACACGATTATTCTTCAAAGAGCTTACATGATGCGAAATAACCCTTAATGGATTCGAGATGCCGACGAGGACGATAAGCACTTTCAACGAAACTCAACGAAAAATCACGATCGTGGCTTTTCAGATATTCTCGCTTTTCGTGTTAATCGAACTCGCTCATGTCTATGACATTATATATAGGTATCGCTAATAACTGCCTGGATTTATATTTATATCTATATTTTTTTACACAGCAAATACGGCACAAGTTTTAAATATGTCGTCACAAAAGTTTAAATGTGTTTCTAAATATAATACGTAATTATCTTATTCATGAAATTATTTCATCAGAAATTTTTGAAACACGTTTTACGTTTGCTTTTATGAATATTCATATATACGTCAAAATTTATTCCATGCAACGTATAGAAGGCCGTAAATAAACAAGATAATTCACATCGAGTGCAAAGTCCGACACTTGAACAACATCAATTTAGACTTATTACGTGACGTGGCGTTTCATATTACGTTTGCAAAACATAAAGTTAACGAATTTTACGCCACGCTAATCATTATGTTTCTGACAAATGGCTTCGCGCGATAAGGACTCTTTCGCGCACGATGAATAATTTATCTCGCCGGTCGACCGAATAATTGCAGGTCGTCCGAATGCGTAGCGAAGTTCCTATCGAGTGGGTAATCGGCGTATGTATTTGCATTTTACTATTTGCCCAGTATATAATTACGGTATCAGTTGATGCACGCGCAAATAAATTATTAATCGAATACATATGCGACACACGCGCTGCCGTTTCTCTATAACGCAGATCTATTAATCGTCACTTTACTATAATACATGGGTATACGCGATTGCGCAACCGACGGCACACGCATACGTTAGTTATCAAATCAAATCAGAGATTGCGTGATGAGTCGCTTTTATGGGTCATACGATCTGCGTGACAAACGAGAGCGCGTGAAACGTTCAATCTTACAATACGCCTTGCGATACGGCGCTAATTATTCCTTACCATTGTGCGATTCGTAACCGCTATTTTCCTAATATACGCTAATGGGAAATGAGACGTCATAGAGACGAAGAGACATTTGCACAAGCGCTCATCATCAGTCGACTCGAACTTAAGTGCCATTCGGTTATACCGTGCCCGGCTCTTATCTCGGTCGCTAACTCGAAAAGTTAACAACCATCAGGATACGTACAAACGTTTCGTCGCTTCCCGAAATGTACTCTCTCCGCCCTAATGTACTCCCGCGGACGATAATGACGAGGACAATCTACGAACGGCTCTATGAAACTGGTAGATAACGCAAGTCGCGCGCACGATCCGCATTGGATGCATCAGAAGGAGCTCGCAGACGTGATTTTCTTTTTGCAAGCTACCCCTCGTTCACGTCTTTATATCTCATTACGTCTTTATATCTTTGAAGTCGGAAGCTATTGACGATAATTTAAAACGAAAAGCCGGTTAGGAGAAAAACATATCGCAATGAGAAGCAAAGCACACGTTTGCTTCTCACTGAAGTGACGAGGAGACTTCAAACGCTGCAAGCGCGCCAGTTAAATGCAACATGTACTGCAATTTTACATAAATCAATAGCTTCTCTCTCTCTCTCTCTCTCTCTCTCTCTCTCTCTCTCTTCGCGATAGCTTTATGTCGGGTAATAATATTTGTCTCAATAAATTAAAGTTCAATAAATAACAACCCCGCTAGAGCTTTAGCTTACTTTTCCGGGCTCGGTAAATGCGCAAAGTTCGAAGCGTTAAGGAGATGCATGCAGAGCAGTTCACTGCACGCTCGCTCATTAAAATTTAGCTGCGAGGATGCCTTGTTTCAAAGGCGTAGCTCGGCCGTTTGAAGACGAAACGTACCGCGACGAAAGAGTAAACGCTCACTTCCCACACGGTCGGAAATATTATTTTTTTAAATTGTTTTTCTTTTTTTTTTAACACGGCAACTCTTTTACGCACATAATACCAAGAGTCTACATTAATTAATTGCAACAGCCAATCTGAAGTGTTCGAACTTCGGAATCGTCACGCGGTAAATTTATTCATTTAGTAAAAGAAAGCACGAAAAGAACAAATCTGGTGAGTTTCGTGTCACCTCGTAACGTTGAAACGAAATTATCTTCTCCGCGAACAGTGAGACCGTGTTACCGACAATTACGGCGACGATTGTCTTCGACATGCACGTAACTTCTACAACTTGTGAAAATTACGTGCTACTTTATCGTCGTGTGCTTTCTCTCCCTTTCCCCTTTCTCCGTCAATCTCCCTTTGCGCGTCCCGCGCGCGTTCCGGGGGTAAGATATACTCTCAGCTGGAACCTGCGCCACGAATTTGGCGGAAGCCAAGACGCGTTCTTAGGTGTTCTCGGAAGTTTCAATCGAACTTCTCCCCTGTCTCGTCTCTCGTCGAAGCGCCAAACTTGTCACGCAGACACTCGCCGAGTCTTTCCCCGGCGAGAGAGCGACGAACTCGTGCGTAGTTAAGTGCCAATCAGTATTACCCGAGGAATATACGAAGCGCGTGTATTTTAGAACCGCCTCTACCGCAGCCGCGACGTTTCTTCGATTAGAACTTTACCGTCGTCAAATATTTTCGAAGATTAATAGGCGAAATCTCCTCGCCTGCGATATCAACCAGCGAGATAAAACGTAAGCTACCTCATTTATATTGGAAAATGTCTGAGCAGACGCTTTAAGCTCAGAGTCGATTTTCCTTTTTCTCGGGCACAAATTTGATAAATGACATAACGAAAAACACATTTAACGATGACATTTTAAAGTTGAAGGATTCTATTAAACTGAAAATTCGAATATTTGAGACATTTCTAGATATTTATTACGATGAAACTATAGAGTAACGAAATTTTTATAAGTTTACATTTATAGCGAATTTTGGAATGTGCATTGGTAAAATCAAATTTGTCATATTAAAGTTATGTAAGTTTATCATATCACAAAGTGATATAAAGATGTATAAAAGATAAAATCAGCCCGAAATTAAGAAAATATTAAGAAAAAACCGATATCAGACTGATCATCAAAAATCTGTCACTAAAAAATAGTGTGAAAAAATGGGACATTCTGTAATATGGCAATCTGCATAAAAAAAATAATGTTGTATCAACAGCATCATTTTTGCATCAACAGCTGTGTCAACAGCATCAGTGTTATCGAGATAAAATTTATTGATGCAACATCAATATTAATAAACAAAAAACATCAGATAATTGTTTTACTAATTTAAATATTTGGCCCAATAATATCCAATCGAATTAACTATTTATGCTTGTGGCAGCCCGTGACGTTGACGTTTAATTAAAGCAACATCATTTTTTTTCCGTGTGGGTCGCACAAAATTACTCGATGGCAATGAACTGGTTTGCGAACTAATCTACGAGTGACCGACCGCAAATCAGATCGGTACTTCACGCGGAATGTATCTCGCAAGGAAGTATGCCCAGGGATTCCTTGAAGTTCAAGCAATGGGCAACATCTGTTGGCAACATTAGCCGCGAGACAATTCACGGCTTCCGCCAGATTCCGCGAAATCCAAAAGTTACGTAACGGGAGAAGCCCGTAACGACGAAGGCTCGGGTATCACACCGGCGTAGATCCCTTTCCTGCAGGAATAGTTTTTCCGGATGGAGACCCGAAGGCCACGCGCCACGTAGGTGTATCTTTCGTGGACGGCGCGTGACCCGACACGTGGTTAATCTCTTTAGCGTTCTGATTTATGCGAGCACATGTTTACACGTCGCGCCATGAGCCGCGCGCGTAATTTTGATTGTGTATCGCGCGCCTAATTAAACGTGCGGTCTTTACGGGACTTACCCCGCCGCGCGCGTCTCGCCGCATAAAGTATCTTTATCACGGCAGGTGAGCACGAGCGAGAGATGCGTTACTGCGTGTACGCGACGGCCACTTGGGAATTAGTTCATCCGCCGCTAAAAGCGACGTATCGTACATGCGCTACTCGTTTCTGTCGGATTAATTATTACACACTCGCAACGGGGGTTGAAACTGTCTCGCGTGACTTCCTCTTCGACTTTCCTCGAGCGACTCGACTCGATTAAATCGTATCTACATTTTTTTTTCACCGAATTTATCTTGGAAACTATTTAACATACTGGTTTCAAATAAAAGAAACAAACAAATGTTACAAACAATGCGTGTAAGTGAATAGGAGATACACGATTGTGATTTATCGAACAAATTGGAAATTTAATAAGCGAAATACATCAGTATCAGAGAAATGTCGAGATCGAAAACTCCAATTATTTCCGAGTATTCTCTTAGCGTTCAATTACAGAACAGTAATCGAAAGCGAGCAACAGTTAACCCGCTTTCGAGTATGCCCAAGGACTCATATCGCCTCCCCGGGGAACGTATACGGATGTTCTCAGAAAGTGGCTCTTTGTGCCACGTCGGATTCGATAGCGGAAGTTGGGAGAGAAGTTACGGCAAGACGGAAATGGCAAGACGGGGAAGAACTGGGGTGGAGAGAAAGAGAGAGAGAAAGAGAGAGAGAGGAAGAAAGAGAAATGGACAAGCGCGCAGGCTCTGAGAAAATGCTGCAAGTCGCTACAATTGTAGAAGACCGGAAGGGGAGAACTTGGTCGTAACAACTATCGCTCTAAATCTTGACACACCGCGAACTACTTACGGCGACTTCCACTACCGACCGTGAAGAGTTTCATTATAAAAGCCAAGTTGGCCGATCGCGCTCGGCCCGCGGCGAACGGAACCTCACTCCTCTCTTCTTCGCGGGTACCAGGATCGCCGACTCCGCTCGTTCGCGACCGTCTCCGTGAATTTCTTACACGGGTTGCCGCATCGCAACCCTCCATTCGAATCGAGCCCCACGGGCACAGGCGCGGAGAGCTGTAGCCTTCGAGCAAAGTTTCCGAACATTTTAATCGAGTTCGGGGAAGGAGCCCGACTATATCCGCAAGTATTTAGCCGCGAAACGAAATCGTTTAATATCTTCGACTTGAGCCACCGGGATGCGGCGTAATCATTCCAAGTTCGGAAACCCAACGATAATGTAAAGGAATCGATGTTCTGATATAGCAAAGGAAATAGTACGGAAACTAAACGTGGATCGAGCATTACTTCCGGATCATTTATCGCAAGTAATTTTTACATTTTGTATAAAATAACACGTACCAACAGATTCTTTAATTTCTCTCTTTTGTTCAATTATTTTCTACTAGGTATAACGATATTTACACAATGCTCATCAATGTCGACAAATTATAAAGAAATTATTAATTGGAATTATTTCAAGTACTTTTATCGTTGGTTATTTTTAACAATGCATCCCTCGCGAATAATCCATAACGTTAAAATATGTAAATGTAAATATTCGATAAAAATAGTATCTTGTTTTAGCATACGAGTTAAATTATCCAATATTCCAACTCGCCGCTCATATTGCGCATCCCTCCTGAGTACACATAAAGAATTAATTTTACTGTTTTCTTTTAATATTTATTTTATCAAGTTTAAAAAGCGCTTGTTTTTTTCCAATTGTGCGATGGAGTCGCGTCACGAGAGTTTCTGAAAACCCGATTCTACCCGATAAGAAAAATCAGTCTTCCCTCCGAGATCCATCGAACGAGCGAACGCACGTCGCTCGCATCTACCAACCAGGCTGCATATTCGCTCTAAATCCGAGTCGCAGCACCGATCCCTGTTCCACGGTTAACGAATACGTCGCGACGACGTTGACGGAGCGGAAAAGGACGAAAGATCGTCCTGGGAGCGAAGACGACGTGGAACAAACGAAGACGAGAGGGAAACGCCAGGTAAGACACCCAGGTTTTGGAGCGAATGCAAACACGCGTTCTGCATTCCGAGCTTGACACGGCCGCGTTTACGTACGAATTTACAGTCGACCGAACCGTTGTAAATCACGTCGTGGTCTACGAGATGAATTCGAAATATTTCCCGCGACGCTAACGCAATCGCCATTGCGGACAAGCAAGAGAGAAGGTCTTCGTATCGTTTTAACGCCGGGCGGGCGTGTCTGCGTTATTTCTTGCAAATTATCCTCTATGGACTAACAAATTGAAAATAGATTTATAAACGTGCAAAACGCTGCAGCGCGGATAATTTGAGCGTCGATCCGAGCATCCGCGTACGCACGATTAAATAAATTATTAACAGCATATTAATTTCATCGTCCAGGTCGTTTGCAGTCGATACCGTGGAGTCCCCACGAGAGAGCTTGACATTTTTTCATTCCAATTTTATCTCGGACGCTCGCCAAATAACGTTATTAAAATCCTTTTTAGCAGAAATTCAAAACAATCGTACTCGAAATTATAGATTATCCGAGGGCCGACGCTTGTGAAAAATGATCGTGAAACACGATCGTAAGCATTCAAAGCGAAACGCGTCGACTTGATGCACGCAGTCCAATCTGTTTATTTTTATTTTTCAAGTTGGCCACGGCTATTAAAATAATTAAAACCAGACATACGGGTTTATGTGCCCTTATGCGCGAAAGAGTTTTATTCACGCACATATTCCGTGTTTTATCGCTCCGCTCGCGAGAGTGAAAGCGATATGACCGAAGGTGCGATCGTCGTTGTTTATATTGCACATCAAAACTTCCTGGAACAGGGGAGCTACGCAAGCCCTGATAAATCGATGCGATACAACCATCGCTTATACGCTACTGACCCGGGGCCAACTTCGGTTTCAGAGTTATCTGCAAAGTTATTCCAGTTAAGCATTCCAGTTAACTCGGGCAAACTTCTAAAAGCATCCTGCGTTGCCGGCAAAGGCAATGGCAAATAAAGTAAACGAGGGCACGAGACGTTAATCCATTACAAGCTTCTCTTGCAAACCGGTCGTCTACTCGCACGAGGAGAGAGAGAAACAAACATTTGCTGGTTTTAAATTCTTGTCTGAGTAAAAAATAACATCGACAGATTTCAGCTCTTATATTTTAAGTCTTAACTCGGAAAACTTAAAACTATATGTCGTATACTTGGTTACTAATATGTATATTAAATAGACAATTATATTCATCTAAATTGAAGAGAATGGCATTCAATAGTTTGTAAAAAAGATTAAATATAAACAAATTTTACTTGATTCCATTATATTGAAAAAAAATCCAATCTATTCCTCTCATGTTAAAACCGTATATATTGAGAAATTCATTGATGCCGATAGAAAATTCATTTTAACCTGGAAAACTAGGTCACTCTGTGTACTTGCGTTTAGCGCATAAAGTAATAAAAAAGTTATCGCAACTGATGGAAAATGAAATCTAAGAAATCCATTAAAAGATATAGAAAAGAAATAAATCTGTTTCAATTCCGTGATATGTGAAAGGTTCAAACTATGAATACTTCGTATTAAATTACGAAATTGTGTATTAAATTGCAAAATTTAAATAACGTAACATATACATTATAACGTGTGTACACGTATATTATGCATACATTCAAGAGCTCTCATCTTCACCCCTTACGTGGTGAATGCACTGTGCGCAAACTACCTTCTTTAATACAGTAGCACGCGCGTATTAAGTAGAGGAACGTGCGAGAGAGCAACCTGCCATTAGGGAAGAAATATCTCTCGTGCAAAACGGCCGCGTGATAACGCGGGGCAAAGATTCGCGTCGGAGATTCTCTCGGAGTAACGCCTTGATTCGTGTTCCGTTAGGAGAAGATTATTCTTTTTTTCGCAGATTGATCGCGGGCCGCGTCCACGCAACGCGGAGAGGAAGACGAAATGTTGGGAGCGAAACAAGCGAGGTTTTCCGCATCCACTCCGTCACCGTCTTCCCTGTGATAGTTTTCCGCCGAGATGAGCCTGTAAATGCGGTGTAACCACCGCCCCGTTGTGCGAGTCGCGTTCTCCGCGCGAAACTTTGCGGACGGCGCGCGAATAGAAAATCGCGCTTTTATCAGTCGATTCGATAACATCTCCCATCTGCAGAGTGAGGAAGCGCGTAATGCCTGAGAAAAGCCTTCGCTACAAAGAGCCTCGGTTTACTGCGAGCCGTAAGTATTCGCCGGTTTATCGCTCTCCCTTGCGCGCGCGCGCGCGTAAACTCGCGATAACATAGCGCATAACTCTGTCGCACACTGTCACCCAAACAAAAGGTGCATTTATAGCGATTCCGAGAAGAGGAACTGCCATGCAAGCGCGATGCGAACGTAAACGCGGATGCCTGAAAACGTTTCGTCGCGGCATCAGCGACGTCCTGCTCTCGTCGTCGTTATAAAAATCAATAATGCATTTCCCCGCATTTCCCCCCTCTGCATTATCGATTAACCCGTTTGACTGATCGACTCTTGCCGACCCTCGATTCCATTACCGTCGCGGAAACCGGTCTCTCATGCAGCAACAATCAGTCTCTTCTTTCCGATATTGCCGGATAAACTGTGCTGATCGCACGGTTCTCGAATCTCACGCTCGCGATCGTACAAAAATTTGATGCTGGTCGCAGTTATTTTTTAGTAAAACGTATACATTAATTGGACCGCGAGATTTATTTTGTTTATCTCGCATGTAATAAAAATACTATCACTGCGTTATGACTGAAATTTTACGGTAAACACTGAAAATTGCAAAAAAGTGTAAATATAGGTACTATTATTTAACTTTGGAGAAACAATAAACTTGAAATTGTACTTATAGCGAATAAAAAAGAAGAGAGATAATAAAATTCGCACATAAAATAAAATAAAAACAATTTTTGTTAACCTTTTAGAACGCATATGTTTTATAACATATAAAGAAATTCACAAAATTTAATATCACATTTTAACTGGATTTAAGAATTCACAGGGCTAAGCAATGAAAAATAGAGATATATTTCAGAGGAAATACTGGAAAGTTTAGCATTAAGACGACGAGACTTATGTAAGGACATAAGTATGGCTGTGCTTGGCAGTAAGGTAGGATAACTCGTCTAAAGTAAAAACTAAACTGAAGATTATCTTTATCGCGAGATAAAATGTATCTGACACTACTTCCTTGCGCCGGCTTTGTCTAATATGCAAATGCAGTCGAATCGATAAATTAATTTCGTATATTATGAATAATTAGTTTACCGATTGTACAGACAAGAAAGAGGAAACGGCGCGTCACCGTACCGGCGTTCGCTGTCGTCTTTCGCGGCGGCTGCTTTTATTAAATTAAATGTACTCTTAACGAAATCGGTACCAATCGCGCCCATTACGCCGGAAACTCCTCGACGCAAAGTAACTTCCATGAGATTACTTCGTCTACTTTGTCGTCGTCGTTGTCGTCTATCGGGAACTGGCGAGAGATTTTCTCTCGCGTTGGAGAACGTGACCCGGTCTTCTCTTTGAATTTTTTTCTTCTCCTCGCCGGATGGAAGAAGGAGTCACCTCCTCTTTCGAAGAGAAAGAGAAGTCCCCTAGTTACGGGAGAATACTCCTGAGACTTTAATGAATTCCGATGGGAGGACCAAACGGCGATGGTGGACCCGGGAGTGGGAGTAGGGAGAAGGGGACAAGAGGAAGGATAAAAATGGTAATTACGATATAAAGGGGTCCCCGAGATAAGAATACCCGAGGTAAGAACGAGTAGCGCAAAAAGGAAGAGAGACAGAGTAAGGGAGAGTCGAGAGGTGGAACGACAGGTTGGATGGGGACGAGGGATGGAAGTAAGAGAGATGGGGTTAGAACCGCAAAGTTATGAGCTATTCGCAGACATCTAGAAAGAGGTCGAGCGGAAGAAACGCCAGGGAAAAAGTTAAGAAATGGACGGGCATAAAGGGCGAGCGAGAAGGAGCGAAAAAGGACCGACTCCGTCGCGCGTCGCGGAGTTTAAAACTCTCCCCCAACGAGGGGACTTAATAGTTTATTAAAGATCGCCCATTAGCCGTAATGTATTTCCATCTTTCATGCATCGGGTCCACCTCTCGAAATCGTCCTCGATCACGTCCGGCTGCAGCCTCGTCGGGTCATTAAATTTTCCGTTTCCTTCTCAGTTGTTACGCGCGTGGAGAGAACTTCTCGCTGAATATTAATCTCGAACGCAGCCGGCGCGAAAACAATGCCCGGTATATCGGACGCGACATTAATACTGATATAGTTCCTTCAGACGAGACTCGTGTCCAGAATGTAAGAAGCGCGACATAAATTTAAAGATATCGAATAGTCGTTCCTAACAGATACGATTCTAACAATTTTCATTAAATTGTACTGTAGAGAAAATTGTAGCAAATGTTTTAGAACAATATTAATGGTATTAGAAAGATATAGAAAGTTTTTCTTATTCCAGAAAGAACTTTTCACATATTTGCTGCAAACCGCTAATTACGCAATCGTTATGATATGCAGTTATACTTCGATACAAATGTACTACAAATACGATAATGATATATTGCTAATTTGCAATGACACGACTCAAAAAACAAAGTTTTTAAGAAAATGAATTTGAATGTTTTAAATTATTAAAATGTTATAATATTATTTTTAAATGCGATTTTAGTGTAATAATTGGTTTTTAGAAGCTTAGTTGTCATTTTATCAGTAATAAGAGTTCCAAAGACCTGTTTTTTTGTTTACAAACAATTTAAAAAAAGAATTTTTTATCGTTATTATAGCAAATGAGCAATATATGACCGAATTATATGAACGAATTAGTTCCTTAAATGAACGATATTCTGCTCCGGTTAAATGTTACCGTTGTTGTTTGCAAAAGCGGAAAATTAAATTGTCAATGACGTCGCAAGTAAATAGGAGGACAATCTCGAGTACCATTTGGAAGGGTAGAAACCTTCTCCCAGGTATTAAATAACGCTAACTTTCCGAGATCAAATTCCGGCGTCTATTTTCCACCTAAATCCGTGTCTAAAAGGAACAAGGGCCTAGCCAGGGGAAAACGAATCTACCTAGCCTTTAAGGCTATTACCGGAGATCATCCCCGGTTTTCAAGAGCATGGGCGGAGAGTACCTGCCGAGTAGCAGGATAAACAAGGTGGGTTGCGCTCGGAAGTTAATCTAATCCTACGTAATAAGGCTGTAAACGAAGAGACGGGGAGTGAACCGAGAGTCGAGTGGCCCCCGAAAGGAAGGACGAGCGAAAAGGGGAAGAACGAAGCGGGGAAAACGCGGATAGATGGGAGGAAGCGAAGCGGGACGAAAAGAGGGACAAAGTGAGTAGAAGACGTAACAGGAAACGGATAGGCGTCGGGGCGAAGAATGATTAAGATGCATCGGTTTATAATGATACGGCGGTGTCGCAAGAACGGCGCCGTCGCCTATCCGCGGGGCTTTCGAGCGCGCGACGCGGAACTTAATTACCGCTTAATGAAACTCCCAGGTAAAATGAAATCCTTATCGGCTCGCGCGCGCGATGCTCCCGCGATATCGTTCCGCAAGAACATCCGCGACAGAGCGCAGATCGCACATTACATTCAAGATGATAGAAACCCGTTGGACGGGATATACATCGTTAATAAGTAAAAATAAGCACGTGCGCCCAGCGCGACTGTAACTGTACATAGCTATTTTGCGACGTCTATTTTTATACATGGAATAAATAAAAAGCTGGTGAAGTAATTGAATTTTATATTAGATATCTTGTAACGCCAGGTGACTCAAATTTCTGTTTTTCTGAAAACAATGGCGTATATATCACTATTATAGCGTGTAACGATACAAACGATTGTCTGATTCTAATCTGCATTGCATCAAATGCGCGCATTGATAAGTCAAATTTCCAGCTCTAACCGGACTAAACCGCCTCAGGCATGGCTACGGAGTACTACTGTGTGAGGCAGGTGCTGTACACACAAAGCGGCTGTCGCGAATTATTCCAAGTGCTGCAGCAGGTAATCGCCTACTTACGCCGACAGGCAGGATTAGCATCTCGGACGTGTTTATCGTAGGATTACCAATTTTATTGCTCGCGTCTTTGCAGACGCGAGTGCGTCGAAAGTGGATTCTTCTCTCTCTCTCTCTCTCTCTCTCTCTCTCCCCCCTCTCTCTCCCCTCTCACTTCTTCTCCGAAAAGGAAATGCCCTTTCCAGGTTTTGTGCGCCTCTCGCCCCGGTCGTCCCACTGTTGGCGCAATCTTCCTACCTCTTCTCTCTGCCTTCCAGAGAAGATCGCTCCCGCACTTTTGACTACCTTCCTTTTATCCCCATTTCCAATAGAAACGGGGAAAAACAGTGGAACAGAAAGAGGCGGCAGTGCCGCAGCTTTCCTCGCGACGAGAAAATTCCTCCTCTTTCGTTCTACATTCGCGCGCATTACATTTTATTCCGCCAAATATGCGACCAGCCGAATAAACGCGCATGAGTGCCTTACAGGCACTTTCACAAGGGTGAATAAAAGAAAAGGGCGTGAAGAAATATCTGTCGTACGTTGCCTATCCGATAATATGTCATATTATAACATAATACGACATATTTGAGAAAGAAGCGATATTATTTGAGAAAGAGGCGACAAGAGAGCGACACATATTGCTCAGCTTGAAACGTATTTTCCGAAGATCCTATTGTCAAGATATTAGAAAAAAATGTCGCGATGTTATTCCTCGATAAAAAAAAATTAATTTCCGAATCAATTGCAATAATCGCAATTTTAACTTCTCATTATTTATCAATGATTAATAATAATTTATTTTTATCTATTATTGTAAGTCTCCAAAAAACTTTCAATATACTAGAGAGTTAAATGGATATAAGCAATATCTGTTTTTAATTTGTCTTTACTTAATCAACTACGGAAATATATAATCGAATACTTACTACCAAATACAACAACCATAAATTAAAACTGAATAATATGTAAGTAAACTATTTCGGAAAATTTCTTATGGATGATGCAAATTGATACACAAACTAAGTAAATTCTTAGCTTAAAATATACTATGGCAATTCCTTTTAATCTCTATCCCATTGGGTATTCACATTTATGATTCCATACAAAATCGCTATGTAATATTTAAAGATATAATTAAATTAACGCCGCGGCGTTAATCTACGGCGCGCCGTTAAAATACAGTCGCGGCCGCATTGTGGTATTTATTACTGTTTGAAGAGAACGCAATCGTCTAAGAATTTTGGGTAGCTTCTTGGCATTAGCGAGGCAACCACACCGTGGATGGGGCCGGACATTCAAGCAGAAGTAAACTATTGTTCTCGTTATTCAATTGCGAAACGGAAAGCGACAGGGCAGACGAACGAGTTAAAGAGCAGGCGTGGCGGGCGGACGAGACGGAGAAATGCAGCCTCTAACAGAGAGGAAACTCTAGATCTCTTGAGGGAATCCCGAGTGCACTAATTGCATAACAACGCAGGGCAAAGGGGTCGTCGGTGTAGATAAAGGTTCGTTCGTGGCCACAGCACGTAATACCGAACGGCGAAAGGATCACAGCCAAGATACAGTTCGATCGATTTACCCTCGATGAAAATACGAAGAGAATATGAAATTATACTAAAAGCGGAACGTATCTCTGCATGAACCACGTAACTGTTATATCTAATTGATAAAAGTATTAGAGCGTAAAAGGTATATTGCATCTATAGCTTTAGGTAAAATAATCTTTAAGTGGTAATAACTAGTAGTAATAATTCTGAAAAAATTTATATAATTGAAAAATTAAGCAATTCTTCATGTCTTTCAGAAAAAAAGCACTTAACGTCGTTTCCACAAATTAACTTTGGAGAGAATTAGAAAAATTGCGAACATCTCGCGGAAGTTGTAGTAGTTAAGAAGTTTTGTGAGAAAATTACTGCTACTTCTTAACATGATATATATAGGATTCTTGATTGTCAGAAAATATTTATAAGAACGTTCAATAAAACGGAAAAATTTCGGAATCATTTCATATGCAGCGACCTAATAATTTTATGCTATTCTCATGGTAATCTTATGGTAATTTATGATATTCCTGTGGTACTCGTTCTAGATCGAATAACGACTGTGCCTGGGTGTTCTTAATGCAAAAATCCGATGACCTCGTTACGATTACGTTCGCGCACGTATATCGTAGACAGTCGTGTATACCGTAGTCGTTAAATCAGATGGACTAGCAAATCGATGACAACGCCGGGGGGAATACATTGGCGTTAATTAAGTGGACACTTGTTGATTGGCATGGCACGAAATCCAATAACGCGACGGCGTTTTCGAAAGGCTGGGCATTCGAGAGAATCTCGCCCGAAAACGACGAAATTTACGTTGTACGCTCGAATTAACCGTCGGTAGACTCGGCAAACTTCCCGCGGTAAAAATGGAGAAACGGAATGCGAGAGAACGAGTATTGAATCTCGGGTGCTTTTTTCAATGTGTTCAGTGCATAATCTATAGGAGACCATTAATTCGATGTATATCATTAAGTACCAAATAGGCGCGGAGAAATGGCGACTCTTACGAGGTATATTACTGTTTCCGAGTAATTTCAACTATCCGTTGCAAAGCACGGTGATTGGATTTAATGAAGATGATCGAACGCGACCGATTTGCATTCGGGCGAATGCCCGACGGTCTCACGGCGGAAAGCCGGCTCGCATCCGGCGAACGAATAATGCCAATGACGGCTCAACTCGTGGAATTTTAGGCATTCTAATCGGGAAATTCCCAATATACTTTGGTAGTACGCGGACGGAATGCGGAGATATATCGATCGCGCGCTACTAATCGGATGTCGAAGCCACTGCATCAGATATGTGCGCGTGATTCGATGCGCGCGCCATATGAAGGAGTAGCGCATCTTTCGCGGCAGTTACAGGGAGATGTGAACCACAGGCTATACGAAAGTAAATCCCGGTTTGCTCGTATTGCCCGACTCGATGGATAAATTCGCTCGCGAATAAATTTATTTCTTCGTTTCTTCATTGGAAATATTACCCGATACACTGAGATATCGCTATGCGCAATCCCCTTCATAGATAGGTAACATCGAACATCGATGTAAAATGCCATTCGTTCGTGTACATGCAATGCATTTTTAAACATCAAATCTATAGCGACACAATAATTTCTCTTTTTAACTACGTAAAATATCAAAGAATATTACATATATACGTCGTTCATAAAATAAAAATAATTTTGTATTCCTCTTCTAAAATATAAATAGTAATAAAAGATTTATCTTGAGATTTAGAAATAAGATTTCTCTTCTGTTATATTGTAATCTCCTTCTTTCTCCCTCTTCTTCTCCTATTTCTTTCTGTATTATATTTATCACATTATATTACTATATACCTACTATAAGAAATAATAATCATTTTTCTCTCCAAATAAGCACGTTTCTGTAAAACATTCGCGTCTACGATCTACGAGACAGTCACATTTCGTCGAAATATCTTGCGTCAAAAGTCTTGAATTGCGTTTTATGAGAGCATTAAACTCGCAATAAACAAGGGTAATGGAGGGATCATTCAGAAGAATTACGCCTACGCGTTCCAAGGCCGACTGAGTAGAACAAAGTGTCTCGTCTCGAGCACTCGGGTTCGTTAGCACAAGTGCATCGAGCAGTCGCACGGCCGTTGCCGCTCGGCGCCATGAGCCAAATCCAACGTTTTCCAAGCAAATTAGCACCTACCGTGTACCAGTCGACGGCTAACGAGAGTAGACGGAATCTCTGTCACCCCCGTTCGCGCGGCTGGGAGAGCCAAAGCCCAAGAGAGCTGTTTATCGCTATGCATTATGGAAAATGTAACACGCACACACGCGTTCCTATCTGGTGCCGTCCAATGGCGGAATATTAATCGAGGTAATTAACTCACGAATTAAATATCGTCCGCGTATACCCGACCGTTTACGTGTAATCGCTCGTAGGCCACCGTGATATTTAGAACGGCTATTTATCGCGCAGACTTATCTCGCTCTAAGCTGAGTTTACATTATACTACTTTTAGACGATGTGGTATAAAATCAATTAATATCACAACCATAGCAGAGAAACTCGATAGATTAAATTTAATAACATATAATAATCCCAGAAGATCTCTGAGATAGATTAGTAAGTAATCCCTTTCAATTTCTAAAATTCTATATGCACCAAATTGAATTATTCTCCAAGTATCTTATTAGTATTTAAAGAGATATTTGTAAATTTTATTTTTGTATTAATTATTAATTATTAATTATCATTCATATTTTACGGAAGAGCGCATATTGCAGTTAAAAAGCAGATTGTGTATCTTAACAACGTCGTAAGTATATCGTTTCGCGTAGAACAAACAGAGTGTTTGCAGCGCGAAACTCGGGTGCAGTAACAGATGCGGGAAATCGTTTTGCTACACGTAGAAAGACAAAAAACAATTAAAGGAAATTGCAAATATAAATATCCGAGTCGCATATCAAGCCACAATCTGCTACGAACGCTTGGTATAATTGCGCACATTATTAAGCCATTCTTTTTTTCCCCTGTAAATGCAATAATCATGCTCGCGAATAAACAGACCGGCCGTTATTACTATTGGAACGTCGTTATCGGTTCATCAGAGCGGAGCAATAATTAGAGATAGCAAATAGCAATGCGCAAATACGGCGAATATTTCCTCTTTTTGCATCATATACTGATACAGGCAAATTTGAGAATCATTTAAGCCTTCATCTTACGCATCGCTGACAAACAAATCGCGAAACTCGCAACAACACATATAATGTAACGATACACGTTACATCAAGAATAACAAAATCTCGGATCCGGCTCGTTAACGGTGATCGTCGGATAATGTAGATAGAGATCAAGAAGATCTGAGCGCAGACTCCTTCTCAGATAAGACCGGAAATACCGTCCGGGAGCGTAACTCGCTCTCTCGCTCCTTCTCTCCCTCTTCGCCGTATTCGTGGCCCGTGGGCACTCGAGGCCCGTCATTTCCGGCGGGTTAACTAGGATAACGATGTGTAATCACGGCTGTCGAGAGCGGGCACGCCCGATTATAAACACGGCGATGCTCGTGGGACGTATAAATAACGCAAATAACACCCTGCGGCCGGCCACTATCCCTCTTCCCACCTTTCTTTCCCCACCCTCTGTCTCTCTCTCTCACCCCTAGGAAACCCGCTCCCTTTCGCGCATAGCCAAGATACTCCGGTCTGATAACCCGCCTTCTCGAGCACCTCGAGCACCTCGAGTACTTGAGTGAAACAAACGGACCCGGACCGCCCGGATCTAAGCAGCACAGCAGCGAATGAGCGACGTTTAAGTCGCGCAACGTATTTCGATAAGAGAAACGTGGCCGTGAACAATCAAGATTTAATCGACACGGATCAGCAACAAATCTGAACGATGTAAAGTCAGTTTTGCCGTAAATAAACCACGCTGTTTATTCGATCGCGTTCGACATGGTGCACCGAACAGCAAACGCGGCAATTTTAGCCGCAACGGGACCATTCGATTGAAAGTCGCGAGCAGGAATCGTTGTGGTCGAGCGTTTTATCATTATTACTGCTACCATTGTGTTATTATCATTATTATTATTATTATTATGAAGCAAAATAATGCAGGCTGTCGAGTGCATAGCAGCAGAGCAATTTCCAAACGATAAAATTAATAGATATTATAAAATCATTCAAAATGATGACCTATTAATTTAATGGACACATCAGAGTATTATTAAAAAAACCAATACGCAATAGCAATTCATTGTCGTGAAATTATTAATATCCATTGTAGAATTCTATTCGTCTAACCTTATTCATAAGCGTTAAATAATTTTTATGTTTATTACCTTTTTATAATTTTTTCCCTTTAAATTCTCGCTCTATATAGCTCAACTCCAAAACGTATAAATAAATGCTTTAATATCTCTACTGTTTTCTCGCTCGAGATACTTCATTTTGTACATATTCACGATCCATTACCTCTTCGTCAGGAATTAAACGTAACCGACAGAGAAATCCGGAAGAACATGATTAACGACGGTTCATGCACGAACATATCGGCAAACTCTCTAATTTATAAGAGCAACGTGCGGTCGCGATAATAAATTACGCGACGGGCGCAAGCGCGTAAATATTAGTCAGACAATCCGCATCGCGCTCGCATCCAGCTCGTCGTAATTTACATTTTCCAGTAATCACAATCCTAGCGTAGTGCGGATATGATTTTCAACGGTATTAGCATACATCTGGCACACCTGCACCCCCGCCAATATTAATTGACACGCTACGTCTCTCTCGCAAAGAACGATACTGTTATATTTATGCGCGGTAATAAATTAATTATTAATGTTAATTAATAAAAGCAGATCTGATCAATTTAATGCATCGCTGAAAAATCATCGCTGAAAAATCGATCAAATGTGATCGGGAGAAAAAACTTAGGGAAGTTTTAATATTGTCAAAATAAAATATTTGAAATTCAAAATACAGATTACGAAGATAAATTTAAAAAAAAAAAATAACAAGTGAAAGAGAAAAGAATGCTGTTTATATAAAAATAGAAATAATCCCAGAACTTGCTCAATTACACTGCGATTTGACGCACGACATACAAAATTCCTAAATCATTAAATACAATATAATCATTATAATTTCTATGATAAATTTGGAAATAAATCTTGCTGAAAAAAGAAATATTGAAGGTGATCATTATTCATCATTTTTCCAGATTTTAAATATTGAAATAACATTATAATTTATCTTACTTCTCACATAAGCTTCGGATTAAAATTCTATCAGAATAAAGCCCCAGTCTTTGTGCAAAGCTTTTGAGATTAACTAAAGAGAGAATACAATTTCATCATTCATTTTCTCTCTTGAAGAAAGCTTAATTCGTCAAGAACTTGTTATTTTTAATCGTTAATTATAAGACGACAAGAAGATGTCCGACATTCTGTAGATGCACTTTTGACCGTGCTATTATTATATACGTGTATTCGAGAATTCTTTAAGCAAGATATTCTGAAAGCTTCGTAGAGACAACGATATAGCAAATGAGTGAAGTTGAAGTAAAAGAAAACTGCAAAAAAAACTATAGGAAAGGAAAACAGAAATATCGCGTACGCGGGACTAAAAATAATGAGGGAAAATATTTCCACGTTGTAACTCGGAAAAAACTGACCTAAATCTTCGCATGAAAAGCGCACGGATGCTAATTGGCAACCTCGCCCCGCCTGGGCGTCGTATTATTGAAACCGAATATTAATTCTGCGGCATGCGCGCTTATGTCAAACAATTATGAAGACATACAAAGCGCAATATGCAAATTAATGTGCGCAGCCATGAAGACACAGCAAACTAGCAGGGAGGATGAAATTATGGGCTGTGGCTGGAAGGTAGAAAGGTTGTCGCGAGAGACAGAAAAATATAGCTACCGTACACACCGACGATAAACAACGAAAGGGCGTAACATTTCTTTACGCCGTCTCTAGATTTCCCACTGAATACTCTTCCCGCTTTCTTAGCTTCTCCCCCGTTTATATCCTCCCCCCTCCCTATCTCGAGAGAAATACGCCACGAACGATAATTAATTTTGCAGAAAGTAATTAGCGATGTTTTATGCATAGCGCGAGCCACGCAAGTTTTTGCCCGCCGCGCTTGTTTATTTTTCTTCAACCGCCACGCATTATACCTTTTTAGCTGTTTCCGCATATACGCGCGCCCGGTCGTTCTATAACGCAATAGCCTCGCCGCAACATGAATTTTCCCGGACGGTGAAAGCCACGAAATTCATTCAAACCCGATTCGCGTACCAAATTCGAAATAATGACGTTTACGTTGATGCACTCGGAATCAAACTACTTTCCGATGATCGAAACAACGGATGTATATGGATCGACACGATTCGCCCGTTCGAGCGAACCGCAAATGCTCGGTCGCGGCGCGCGCGCGCGAAACATCAGCGCGATATATTTTCCAAAAGTTGTACACTCACCACGGAGGAAAGTGCAAGCTCGAGGCAAGTCGCCCACTATCTCTTACCTGAAACAGACAAAAAGAAAAAAGTCTTTTAAAAAGAAAGCTCCGCATACGCGCACACACATACACACATACATGCGCCACATTTCAAGAGGTATATCGGTTTCCACCACGCGAGTGTTCCCGCACAAGTTTCCGGAACGAGACCGAAAAGTTGTCCGCGCGCGCAAGGAGTTTAATCGTATCTCGTTAGATTGCTCTTTTTTTCCATCGTAGAGGACTCCTCGTCCCCCCACGCCTTCTCCTCAAGCCGGGAAAGTTCGCCGGCCTTAATCGCCGCCAAAACTCGTCGCGACAACTGCCGACACGTAAGCCCTACGTTGTCCCAAATTGCATCGCGTAATTTCTTCTTTCCCGCTTCTTATAGCCCGATAGCCACCGGAATGTCTCTAAATGCTGGCTGAAGGAAGCTTCCTGGGAAATTACTCGTACGAGCGGCATACCAGGCTGCCGCAAAAAGTACCTACTCCGTCCGGACAGAGAAGGAGATATCCTAAAACTATTTTAATTGCGCGGAGGAGGACGTTTACTCGATTTGCGCGCGTTTAGGAGACAGATGGCTTAGAAGATATATGACCTCGGTCTCTTATACACGCTTCGCTCAAATCAAGACTCGCGCTTAAATATTTGCACAGACGATAAGAGCTCGCGGCTTGATTGAATATCCGGTGCCGAAACCAAATTCAATATTTCACGAGTATTTATCTTCCTCTCCCCCCCTTTTTTTAATCAGGACACACAACTGTTCCGTTATGGCGAAACTTCCATAAATCCCGACGCATCGATATTGGAAATTAATGCAAGGGAAGTGATTTTTTTTTTATTCACCCGGGACATGGAATTGTGTACAATGCCCTGCGAGAAGCACTGCGCACAATGCACATATTGTTTAGGTGATATATGACCGACCAATTCACAAAATGTCGACGCATTTGATCCTCGAAACGATCCACATTTTCCGAACAATAATATTATACGGTCATTGAAAATTCTAGCCTGGCTACGAAATCAAAAGCAGAAAAAAAAAACACGCGCCGCGACCGTACTAACGATCGCGGCGCGTAAAATTACAATCAGCATACATAATCGAATCAACGCCTGGACAATCAAGCGCGATGTTTTCAAATCGTAAACGAGAAAATGTGTTTTGTACTCGCGGAGAGCGCTTCGGTTTGGCCCTCTTTCCTTTTAATGCAATCGCTTCGTTAAACGCACTTTTTACAACGCGCATCATGACATAGAGTTTATGCAGATAAGTTATCATAATAATAAACCAGCAAATCTTTCGAATTTAATGGCAGCGAAATTTTAATTATGCGCCACATGGGTCGCTCATTCAAAAACTAATGTAAATCAATTTAAAAAAGTCCTAAACTTGTTTTTAAAAATTCAATACTCCGCGTTACATTAATTTCCGCCCGGTTGAAATTCGCATAATATTTCAAAGCTAAACCCGCGGTCATTTCAACACAAGCGATTCGCATAATATCGCAAGTGGCCCAATTTGTTTGTAATTTAACGTTAAATGAAGGTCTTTCAAAGCCAAAACCCGAGACGATGAGTCAGACAACTCACTGGAACAAATCGTTTTCCGCGCAATGCGGGGAATGATAAAAGAGCCGCCGAGACGAGAAAGAATATACGCGTTTTAATGGCACGGTAAAAGAAAATTCAGAGAGAGAGCGCGCGCCGTAGGGAGAGAGGGGCTGGAAAAATCCTATCAGAAAGAACTTCACTCCGTGTGGCCGTGTTTGCTCTCTTTTCTTACTAATGAAACCATTAAACACGCCGTCTTAGCGTGCCTCAGCTCTCGGGCGATCTCATTTTCGTTTGGTCCGCTTGCAGAACTTGTCCCATGAACCGTCCCCTTTCCTTATTTCATACCTTTTATCTTTCTCCCTATGTTTCTCCACGTTCGCGTCTTCGCGAGAAAATAAAGACGGAAATCTACCCGGGCTCAAGACTGTCGTAAAACGTTTCTCACGATGATCCAAATTTTCGCGAGGTGAAAAGAAACGCTAGCTCGGAATTAATTAAGAATCTCCTGCGCGATTAGCACATTTCAGCCGTTCTGTAATCAGTTACCTCTGTTAACATTCGTCCTAATAACTTCGTTGCTTTACCGCTTTATCCCAGCATTTTCCAACGTTTATTTTATCATATATCTGCGAATGTGTTTTATTTAATTCGAATTACTATAGTGGTAATAAAATATATTATTGTCGTAATATATACAATAATATATTTGATTTGATATATTTGATATTATTGTATATTCTGGTTATTTTTAACAGATCAAAATATTATATTTCATATTTCATCACAAAACAAACTCAAAATATGATATAAAAATATTTGGACAGTCGCATTGATATTTCAAGAAAATGTACGGGAAAAGCGTGTGAACGAAACATCTTACCCGAAAATAAAATACAGTCTGCGCGCGTATACGGAAGACATCGGCTATGACAAAATTTATGCGAACGGAGAAAAAAACCGGGAAAACCAGCGCAAATGAATGGGTACTACCGCGTAAGGGTTCTCGCTAAGAGCTGGCGCGGACAAGGCATAAGCCCTTTCTCGTGTCGCAGCGTGCAAAGTGAAAAAAGAAACGTGAGCAAAGTGTCGGCTCCGCAACGCATACCCACGTATATACTTATATCTACGGCATCATACCGAAAGAGCGGAGAAAGAGAGGAAAGAGAGAGAGTAAAAAAAGACGGGGGCGTTGACTGGACGAGGAGGGAGGTGTTGAAAGGGGGAAATATTTTCCACGTCGATTTCCCGTTCTGGCTGATGGTAGCGCAATACCATATGATAGCAGAGGTCAGCCAGCGGATGCACTCGACGAGGATCGTTCTCATGGCGATCACGCACACCTTTCTGTCTTTCCGTGGATGCCGAAGTACGCGACCGGCATCACGTACAGATAAAAAAAAATTTTTTTGTCCGCTCGGCGCGGAGATATTTCGAAATAAATATACCGTATAAAAGTCCGTCGCATCCGGCATTAAATATTTTCAGAAATAAAATACATTCCCGGCGACACTAGATAGAGCGACTATTTTTCATGATCAGAGTTTCGGAGATATGCGCTCTTGAAGCGCACGCAAGGCGGAATAAGAAGCGTACGGTACTCGCAAAAATGATACAAGAAAAATCGAAGCAACCTAGATCTGCAAATCAATCTTGAGAAAAATGATAATTACAGGTATATACAGATATTTGTTTCAAATTTTTATTCTGCCTGCCTTCATCAGTTGCAAATTTCAGATTATGCCTCTTCTTTGTCAAGATTCATTTATATTAATTGAATATTTTTTTACTTACTGTTTTAAAATTTAATGATTTTTTAAAATTTGTTTATATAATAACTGCATGTTTTATTATAAATTTTCGCTTAATGAGAGTTAAATATATTGCGACATGCAACAATAGACCGTAAAAAATCTGAAATCTTCAGATAATGCAAATCTTTAAATCTATGACTGTTTAAAGCCGTACAATCGACATTGCAAATCTCTTTCTTATCGCACTATGCAGTCGTAGCATGTTCTATTATATAAAATATTATAGAAGCAGTGTTTTCGTATCGTATAACTGAAACATTGCATACAATTGTGAGATTGCCTCAGTTAAAACAATAGAGTGTTAATTAGTGTACACTATGCTTTATTAACAAGATGCATTGACCGACGTGTATTGGAACGTTTCATGAAATGTGTATTGAAACGTTTCACCTACGTAAGTTAAGAGAATAGGATTATCGCAATAGTCTCGTTTGATAGATGCTAGACGTTCACTGTTTGTGATTACGGCGACGAGACATCGATGAGGTGGATACCATTTTGGTGATGCATAGGGCTTAACGCACGTATTCACATGGATAGACAGTGGATCTACGGATCTGCCTGCTGCTAATCAGGGCTTTATTGGCTATAGCCAATTAACGGCCTGCAATTGGCACGCGAACAAAGCCGTGCGCGCGTTCCAATAGATCGACCGGGGCTTTCTGCAACGCGCGTGGCCCAGCCGAGCTCCGAGCCGAAGGGCCGAAGATTAGAGGAATAAGCCAGGAGGAGAGGAACAGAATGAGACGCCTGTCTCGAGTATTGCCCAAATGCCAGCGCTAAACGATTCCATTATCTTGTCAGACCTGGTCGTGGATCAACGTGGATCGTAGCCGAGCATAGAAATCATGGTCCGTGATTTCCTGCCAATGTTCCCGCTGAATCCAGGAAATTCCGGCGAGCGTCCGTTGTTGCGCGATACCGCAATCGACAGACGTCTCTATATGATCGGCTATACGGAATGTTTGATAATCGCAAACCTGGCGATGTCTCATATCGCAAGATTCCCAAAATTATTCTTTTCCTCGATCAATTTCTCCTCGATTTTTAGATTTATTAACGTTTAAATGTACAGTAAATTTCTTACATATTAGAATTTATTTAAATGTACTCCTTTGTCAAAAGTGTTATTTACTAAAAAATAAAAAAATTTTGTAAATTTTCTAGATTCGCTACATTCTGAGAAATCGATCATTTTAATAGCTCTAATCATCCTTATTTTGTAAGCTAATCGTCAATATCTTGTGCATTATTCGGAAGAAAAGCCGCCGACGGCCACGGAGAAGCGAGAATTTAGCGAAAAACGAAACACATCCGCTCGACGAAGATCGAGTGCGCTGCAACGACCGCTTTACTCCGGATGCACGACGTCAATTTTTCTCCGTTTTCGTGAAAACTTTCACCTCGAAACAAGGGGCGCGTAAGTTTCCCGAGAGATCTCGGGATATTTTTCTTCTGTCTCGCGCGAGGGGTAATGTAGTATGTACGAGGAGGAGATACTTCCACAATATAAAGTGGACGTATGAAATTCTCCCCAGAGTGGCGACGCCCCGGGCCATTGTTGTCAGAGAGAAAACGGGGCCATCGATGTTTTCTTTTTAAGCCTGACAAAATTACGGGACCCTTCAGAGCGAGGAATCTGCGTGGAAGATTATTAAACTCAACTCTGCTTTGTCAACTAAATATTTCAGAATACCAAGATTTATCCGCGAAGCGGAACAACAAGATATTCCCGAGGAGTATACGCGATATGAAACGACGTGTCACGATGCTGCAGAGCGAAATCGAATAATAAAGAACCAACGTGTTTTTATGATCCTATCCAATGCTTGTGCATAATGCATCGCTTACGTATCCGTATCATACCGATTCGAAATGCGCATTTATTCCGAGATACACACAAAGCACGTACCATAAAAATCGAAACTTAATTTCCGGTAATACTAAACTTTGTACATAAACGTGAACGTGCAACGCAATTATTTCCGAACATTCTGAAAGACGTTTCCCTCGATAACAATCGCAAGCCGGTTCATTCTGGTTGCCTTTAAGATTCTTCAAGATTTTCCCAATCGCTAATCCTTTTAGGGCGCGAGGCGGACAAGGAGGATTACGCCGCCAAAGTACGTAACTGCCCTCCACGTATACGAAGAGTGGCTAGAAAAGTACGCGAAACGAGGTCGAGTCCCGACATACAGTCGGGAGAGGAAGAGTGTTGGTCAAACTAACTCCTTCTCAGACGGACCACCATCCCCTGGACCGATGGTGTCAAGCCCCGGCCAACGGTAAACAATGAAACTCGTAGTGTCCGGCTTTCCTGGCGGAGCTCGCCGAGAAGGAGAGGAGGAGACGAGACTTCCGACGGGCTCGCCGGAAAATAAATTTACGGTTAAGCTCAGTGCCCTAACCCACCGGACCTACAGACTACAGACTCGCGGAAGAACGAACGGCGCCGAGACCATGAAAAGGAGAGAGCGCAGCCGCAATTGCCGTTTGTCATCCCGAGAAGATATAAGGCACGAGACTTTTCTGACACGGGGATTATCACCCGCGCTCGAGGGATAACGTCGCAACGCACAAGAAAGTGTATATTTTCTTAAATATTAACATGTTAAAAAATATAGATAAAACCTAGATCTGAATATAAGTACAAATGTCGTTTTAATGATATGTTTAATGCAACGTACTTAATTATCAAAAGACATTTAGTTTGCGTGTTTCATAAAATTGAATAGAACTTTCGAAATAATTTATTTGCAATAATCCAAGATAAAGATTGCAAGAAACACCATAAACAATGATAAATATTAAGAAGGTCATGATTTTGTAACATTAAAACATATCGATCTTAGAGCTTTCCTTTGCTCTCATATAAACTTAAAATCGGCGTTCAAATATGTATCCCGTGGTCGATATTCTCTCGTCGGTATTCGCTAAAGCGTTCTTTCCTCTTTGTGATACCTCTAATGACGGTCCTTATCACCCTCATAAACAGGGATTTACCTTCACATATTTCTACCGCTCGGTATCCTTGCTATTCGTGTTCGTTCCCTATATTCGTTTTTCAAGAGGCAAGGATTCGACGCTATTCGTCGAACCTTCCTGCCTTCCCCGCTCTAATCTCGGCTCCACTTTTCAGCGAAGACTAGTTGGAAACGTGAATTCGATGAGAAATATGGGAATAACGTCTGACCATATATATTTATCCGAATTAAATATAAAATTATTAGATAACCTAAATGCTTCATATGAACATATTAATTATATTACAATTAAATTTTTAATTGTTATAGACAAATAATCTCTACGAAACAAATAAAAAATCAGGCAAATAACTTCGTCGAATAATTAAGTCGAAAAAGATTGTTTAGAATAGGTTGATGAGGATAGGAGAAAAAGAAAGATACCTGTCGATACACGTTCGCCCGCAAGTAGAAACCCTTTTCCACCGATTGGCAGATAGTACGTGCTCGACGCTCGCAAGCATTCTTTCAAGCAAGGGTCATCCCTTCAGAGCAATAAGGTGAACTGTTACTGTAAAAAACTTTCGATCCCTTTCAGTCAACACTACTACTCGTTACTTTTTACAAACGCCCAGAAAGCTTACTCCTTGCTTAATACAGTATCTCATTACGCACGACAGCTTAATGTATTTCCCTCATTAATAATGGCAAGAGAAAAACTGCTTCTGATTAATCACGAAAGATGATATTTATTGAAATAATACGTCTACTCTCAAGCAACATGGCATTCATTCTAATTCCTTAGTGGTGAATTACTATTTCCTGAACCATTACCTAACTTGTAGTTACAATAAAACGATTTCAATATAAAAATAACATTTTTGTTACAGATTTATAAAAAAATTATTATTAATCGCCACTAGCGCGGATCAGAAAAAACTTTGTCGATCAGCCTTTATTTATTAAAGAGAAGAGACTTTAATCGTCTCTCGTCTATTTACTCTCCGCCTCTCTAAAATGACATATCTCTTGTACAACATAGCACAGTAAACCGTCTAAAAGACAATAATCATTGCTGTAGCCGCTAATGGCTTGTTGATTAATTAACCACGGTCTGGCGATTCTCCAAATGTTTTCCCTCCAGCTCGACAATATGCCTTGGGTCGATCGATAAATTGTTTTTGTTCAGCTTTATTACGACAAATATCGACAACAGAGAAGCTTCAAACGTATATAATCTCCTCGCGTGCAGCAAATTTAAATGTAATTATGAGTTCTTGTGGCACAGCAAATTAAAGTAATTCTTTTCCCGACAATAGCTCCATAAATTCTTTACATTTAAAACAGGTTGCGTGCAAAGAAAATTGTAACCGCACACGTGCTACATATGTTAATCAATAAATAAGTAACATGAAACAAAGCGCAAAACAGTTATAAAATTATATATTTAACTACATTTTTATTTGTCCACGCGCATCTCGAGCCAAGTATATAAAAACATCGTTTTTATATTTATATGATCTCCGTTATAACAAATGTAATCGGGATAAGCCCGATGTATGAACACGGGCACAAACATAATGTCTCAGTACATATCTCGTGCGAGCTACGGTATAGTCACGATTATCGCTGTCCATATTTAACGACGTTAAATGTCTCCCAGAGCTTGCTGTAAGGACACCCTGCGGCTCTTTAGATTCCGCCCATTCGGATTCGGATTCCGCCTCTGTGAAGCTCGTAAGACGGTAACCCGGCCGGAGTAACCCGCACACCAATACCGTAACACTGAATGCGATATACGGTGTAATGCCGTAGCCCTAAATCAAGGGAACCTCCGTAGGACTCTGAAGCGAGACGGACAGACGGAATAATTATTCGACGAATTTGCATGCTGATTTTGAGGTCACACGTTTGCTTCTATGATGGTTCGAGAACCGACGACCCTTTCCCCCTCCCACCTTTCCGCATGTTCTCCATGTGTCCGACCACCATCCCTTCACGGATGACGCGCTTATGAGCTTCCGTATTATCGGTAGTGGCATCCAATATGCGTACAAATGTGGCCTGTCTCCCCGTTAATTTGGCAGAAATATGTCAATTATGATTTCCAGCCTATCCTCTTGTGACATGTGCCTAATACATGTACTTTGACATATCATCGACGTACGATTGAATTCTAATCAAATTTAACGTAAATGAAGATAAGTCATCTCTCATTAGACAAAGAGTTGTAATGGCATGTTGTGGATGTTACGAGAAGTAATTATCGTTTCATAGAATAATTGAAAACCTTCCTATATCTTTATAATAACGTTATACGATTTTATAATAATAATTTACAAAAATATCTGTCGAGAAATTATTGTTTTCGTTACAATGCTAGATATTATATTGATATATATTCTGCTAAATTACGATTTACGTAACTCTGACTAGCTTAAAGAACGCTACATCGGCCTTTAAGGAAAGCTGAATATTTCTTAACACGTAATGAACAAGGAGTAATTTTTTTTCCCAGGCGTTGCTCTATACACGCAGGAAGTGTAGTCCTGATGTTCTTGCGTTAAAGTGTCTCTTTGATTTAACTAGTCTGGACAGGACACGATATCCATCTACTTTGCATGAGCTCGCAAACCACTCAGTGAACACTGTCAATGTTTATGCAAATCTCGAATATGCGAGCGGTACGAAATACCTTGTCCGCCTGTGCCAATTTTCTCCATGGCTGTCGCAACAGTCGCACGTTATGTCGCTACATACGAGTCTGTGTGCGCGCCGGTGCTCCGAATTTTCGTGAAATTTACGTAGCGAGAAAGCACTCTTGTTAAGTAATTGCAACTTTGAATCTTATCAACCGAAAGAAGAGAGTAAATTAAGCAGAATTTATTTTATATTCCGAGGTTTTTTTCTTAACAGAAGACCGTCACGAAGATCCTTCTCTTCGTTTTAATAAAACTTTTGGAAGGTTCCTGAATAAGCAAAACCAATATTCACGTATTTTCTTTTCTAACAGACGTAACTTTGCTAAGTAAATTGTCGCAGATAGATCTTATTTTGTTCCTCTTCCACTCTCTGCATTTAAAATCATTAAATTTCTATACAAGAAACTTTGATAACATTGTAATTTCACTAAATCTATTGGCAAAGTTATTTCTGTTTGACCTATTCCGCCAATCTCACGACACACATGTACAGTGAAAGACATTTAGATATATATACACGCGCTTTGTTCATCAGTATCGATTCTATGCTGAGTCTAATGTCCTAAATTCCGCGACCATCAATTACCACATCTGTGGCGATGTGCGCGCGGGAGGGAAATTGGCACGTTCGTCGGAGTAAAGCTCGTTCGGGATTATGGGCCTCTCAGTAGATGCGAGTAGTATATGCTCTAGTTTTATTGGGTGTACACGCACCCGGTCGGCCGGCCCGGCCGGCCGGCTGGCCAGAGTTCGACAGTATAAAGCAATCACCAGAGGTACGTAGCGGATATATGCCGTAATTTCTGGTCGTGGCGTCATTTCGTCTCGGCAATTAGATCCGGCTATAACAAATGGGAACGATCGTTGCTACACAACGTCCCTCACACTCCCGCCGCGCCACGGTATACGTACCCAAATACCCGTCGAGACTTCGAGGTGATAGGGGACAGAGGTAGGCAGTAATACACGCCGACCGCTTTGAAAATCCAATTCGAGCCGCGAGCGCAACCTCCTATCCGCGTGTCGATCCGACCCATCCATGTAGTCTCGATAATTGACCGGAAATCGAGGAGCAAAATGAATCGAAATGCTCGCTGCATTTTATGCATAGCGATGAAGCAAAGAGGAGGGGGTCTCGCGAGGGAGAGTGCGTTTTAGAAAATTGACCACGAAATGCACCGAGCGAACGGGAGCAAATGGCAAAATATGCGACGTCTTAGAAAATGCTTGCAATAATAAACCGCAGTCATTTCCTCGGATGTGGGAAGAAGCGCGTATTAACCACCAACCAACGAGACTCGCCGGCAAGAATATTTGCATTACGTGCGGGGTCATTAAGACCTCAGCAATAATTTTTTGTAATTTCACTACGGAAAATGCAGTTGCTAATGGATATTGAAAATGAATATTCATGGCACAAAATATTACAAATAAAATTGTTACATAGAGAGAGAGAGAGAGAGAGAGAGAGAGAGAGGGAGAGAGAGAGAGAGAGAAAAAGAGAGAGAGAGAGAGAGAGAATATACAACATGAATTGAAGACAGATATTAAAGTATATCTTCGCCTGGGATTATATTTATCCTCGTGCTCGAGTCCCGCTGCATATAGCTTCTGCCTGCTAGATTAAATCTTATACTTCCAAATGTTGCGTAATAAATTGTTTATTCAAGATTTTGATAAATCGTTGTTTCCCAGTTATTATTATTGCAACCGGCGATTATCTCGAACAACTACGAACTCTGAGTGCTCTGTATTGCTCGAAACGCAGTATTCAAATAGACGTAGCGGCGACCACCATATATAGTTACTAAATAGCTAGTAGTCGCAACTGTAAACCACCTGGAATTGATCGCGTAACCAAATCGCGGCCAGAATCTACTAGAGGAGATCTAGCCCCGATGTAACTCCCAAATGTGTAAATTTACGCAAATAATTTAACTGTTAGATATACTCAGTTATCTGTCAGTTGCGTGTTCATCAGTGTTTAGCTTAGATGCGTCGGTAAACGACCGCTGAATCTATCCGTGGCATCGCCACGGAATATTACATACATTTGATTTTCTCATGTTTCAGTATATTATCTCAGAATATTATTACTACGAATATATTATACAGAATATATTATAAAATACATATATATTACCATAAATATCTCCTATCTGTGAGTGTTATCTTCAGATAAACATCCCCAGATACACACATTCAGATAAACACGCATGCGCAAACAGATTTTAGTCTTTTGTGTTTCCGCGTGCAATCTATAACGACAGAAATACCTTGTGCTATTCGCTAATCCCAGGGAGTATACGAGAAAGGTCTCCTTTTTAGATTCTACTTAAAAAACTCGTTCCGGGAAAGATACACGGTGGCATTTTCCAGACGATATACTTGGCGTTACCGCATCGTTTTTAATATAACGTAACTGCCAGCTGCTCTATACGCAATCACGAGGGATAAAAGCGAGGAAAAAGGGAGTGTACGATAGTTCACGACTTTGTGATAGTTACGAAGTCTCGAGGCTACTTCGCTACGGACGACGGGGACTGCTTCTATTGGCCCCCACCGGAGCGGGATTATCTTGACGCAAAGTTCGTCTTCCCAGCTTCTTCCCAGCCGCATTCGTAAAAGGACTTCCCGAGACATTAAAGATACTCGAGTCCGCACGCGCGCCCCGAAGAGGACGGCGATTTATCATCCCCGAGAATGCCGCGGACCGGATGGAAAAACCTATTTTCTATCTCTACACCTCCGTATTTCTCTATCGATATTTCTTTCCCATTTTTTTTCACTCTATTCTTTTGGTTTTGCCATCGCATCTCGCATTAATGCATTTACCGTTGCAAATCACAAAATTGTTAATGAGCAGGTCGTTCAACTCGAATCAAAAGTTGTAATACGGTTCAATGTTGTAGCTGCAACATTGAATACGGATTCATTTCGATGTAATTCACGGGTTCATGACTGTGTAAATTAATTCTAATGTAAAGATTGCGGTAATAAAGATACGCCGCTACAAAATGTTAATTATTATACATTAAAATTTATATATTATAAATTAAAATAGTTATCAGAGGTATTTTAAATTTTAGTTACTAATTTTCATTTTTTTTTTAGTTGTATCTATATATAGTAAACGTAACTTCTAAATCGTGTATCTATCGTGATAAAATAAATAGCATTCAAAAATTTAAATATTAATACCTAAGATATCGATGAATGTCGATGATACATGTCATGAAAATATTATTTAGCAGAAAAATTAAATTAGCTACTGTTTTTTATATATTTTTCGCCGTGTGGTAGTCAAAGCTTATCGCATGTCACGTTACAAACATTCGAAATATTTGAACGGGTGGCTCTCATGTGATCCGACAAGCAAACGTAATGCTTCATTGATGGAAAACGGCATGCCGAGCTAGCTGGATAGCCGATTAAACGCAATACCGTAATTGCAATGTCGAATCGGATACAAGCGTGTTTAGCGCGTTGAATATATACAGACATCTGCGGAAAGCTACCATGCCGTTGTTCGAAAAAAACTTTTTCCAATGTTCTACGTAATGCCTGACAGATCCAATTATTGACTGTGACGCGAAACGTAACAATGCGTAATTATCATTTCGTTCGAACGAGCTGGCTGAGCTCGAAATCGCATTATCGCCGGCTGTTCGATCGAGAAACGCGTCATTGGTTTATAAAAACATTATGATATACTATTTGACAAGCGCATTCGTCTCGTCACAGGGAACATTAGCGAGGTATCGAGAAATATCGTATGAATGTAGTTAAGTCACTTCGCTTGTTCGGAGAATTAAATTTTCCGCAATTTCATTAATTCGTCGTTATGCTCTGTGATGATGAATTAATCTTCGCGAAAATTTGTCGAATCGAATCAAGTAAAACAAAATGGAGTCAACTCTGGAAGAAAGCATGCACATTTTTTGTAGTATATACACAAGTATAATTATCGAGTTTGTAAAAGTTCCCGCTGTTGGCGGAGTCATTGTTCGCCTCTTTGTTTCTCGTCGCTTGTCAACGCTTCTACATCCAGGTGAGACAAGAGAAACCAGATGCAGACTCCGGCCACAGCAAAAGTTCTCATAGGATATAGGAGTCGGCGTAGACAGGCTTTGGGGTTTTCGATGATGGATGGCTCGTGATCATAAATTAAGCTTCTACCCCGAAAAGCCACCACGACTCACGACACGTACACGTCGCACAACACGCCGCGTTCTTGTCACCAAGTTTCACCATCGTCTGGCGCGTATAAGACGAAGCGTGTGTTAGCGAAGAAGTTACGTTTACTATATAGATACCATTTTCAAGATTAGCTGTGTTCGACTAAAACAATATAAATGAGCGGCATTCGCCGAGGATCTTTTGTATGTCTATATTTGAAGTAATTAACTTTATATTATTAATATTTCGAAATATTTTAAAACGATCTAAAAAATTTCAATATTAATTTCTTTTGATAATTAAATGCTTAATTTAATATAATTAATTGTAATTAAATATAATTAAATATGTGAATATATTTATGCAGTAATTACGCAATTCACTTTATCCATATAAAACGTAATAATAACGTAGTACACACAATTGCATGTATTAATTCTATATCTGTCACAAATATATATTTATATTTCTATTCCATCTATTTAATTTTCTTTCACCGCATTTACGTGATGTTCCGAATATTCAGGTGGAAAAGTTACGACATTTTATTAATGGCAATTGCAAACAGTGATACATCATAATTAAAGATGAAAGCGAAGTTATGAGTTACGACAACGCGCAGCCAAAGGTACGACTGGCGTCGGTGAAACGTTACTTGAATGTCGCGAAGGATACTTAGGTTGAGCAAAGTGAGATAAGTAAGTGTGTTCCCTGGTACTTGCCGAACATGCAACCCCAGGTATATTCCCTCCCGTAAATATGCGCGCCCACGCGCGCATAACTGCAGGATGTTAATGAATGTATATACGTGCCGCGTGGACGCGAAAATGCGCGCCCGACGATATCAACGGCGACGCGTCTCTAATGTCGGCCGCCGGGTTTCTTGTCTCTGCGGAGGTTTGCGAGTTGCCCCATTGTTTCGAGCCCGTGCCGTGGCACGACGCGCCATATGTGTGACAACTTGCACGCCTTCCTTACACGTTACACGCGAGGCGAACGCAAATAACGCGGCGGGTATAAAGTCCGCCGGTGGTGGCAAAATTTTGGAAAGCGTCACGTGCGAAATTAATTGCTAAAATTAGATAGTGCACAGATGGTAGTTAATAATCGATAGTTCACAACCGTTCGACTCGATGTTTCGATATCGACATTTGCAATTACGAGAAATAGTGCAGCGGCTGAAAAATATTGTCGGACGATCCGACACGTTTGCTAAATAAATATTCATATCACGTATCCTTTCAATATTAATTAAAGTTTGTGTTTCCAAAGACTGTTAATTTTACGTTCGGAGCGGATGCGATTCAAAGCCGGAAAGAGAGACAAGAATATTGAAATCAGAAAACTGAATGACCACTAGCTCGAATAAATAAGCTTTAATTTATAATTAATATAACACCTAAAAACGGATGATATCGTGTTTTTATTTCTGAAAAAGATTATGTTACTTTATACAATAGATCGCGCATAAATATGAGATCAATAATAACGTATTATTTTATCAATGCATTTTCACAAAATACTGTAATAATCCATAAAAATATTTTTTATGTTAACCGACTTTTTGCACGCACATTAGAAAGACACACTGCAATATTTTTGTATGTTCGAGTTTCCTGGTTGCGGTTTCGCTCGTTACGAGAGTGAATCAATTATTAAAGCCCTGCGGGACGCGTATGACAACTAGGAGTGCGCGTACATTGTACGCTGCATGAGAGGATAATGCAAATGCGAGCATAAAGCTATGCCGCAGTAGGAATCGGGCTCGGATAACAAAGATTCGTGTTACGCGAAATTAGACGCGGATCAACGGTCAAAGTACCCAACCTTTATTAGGCTGATTAAAGCGTTAGGTACATTATTCTGTTCTCCAGCCCGTATGACAATTGAAAATTGTTATCTCGATATGTCTCTCTACCAAATGCAACAGATTGTGTAGCCTGTTTACAATTATGTTTGTGGCGAAACATCAACATGATGCCTTGTTTCGTCTCAAGCAAATAATTAAAATCACATTTGAAAGAAATGCAAAAGTAATGATGCTGAGGTATTACATTTTATGTATTGCAGTTTTACTGACAATATATAGCGAATAGTTTAAGCACAAATGTTAATATAAGTGATAATTTATATTATGGTAACATCTCCAATTATCTCAATTTTACATAAATATATATAAAACATATTTTTGTACGTCTGGCTCTGTCATGTACTTTCAATTTTACATAAATATATATAAAACATATTCTTGTACATCTGGCTCTGTCATGTATTTATTCATCTTGAATGTATGGTATATGAATATCCAAGACGCAAAAACGTTATGTCTTTTATCTTTGCATAGATATTATTTCTTACTTCAATGTTCTTCGATAATGCTTTCACTATTTTCTTACTTATAAAATAAAGATTGCCTCGTTCGAATTGATAAATAAAAACAGATAAATAAATACTGAAAAACGTCAAAACATGCAACAATTTCGTTAATAAGACTTCCTGCATGACACATCGCATACTGACGACGAGAAGACGAGTTCAGTTAAAAGCACGAAGTCGCGACTGAATGTGCACGGTTGTAAAACGCGTAACTCGGATATCCTCTGTACCACCGGATGGCTTCGCCGCAAGAGTAGCAGCCTGGTTAGGTCGTTAACACCAACCCTGTACCAACATTCTCCGACCGCCCCTTTAGATCCTGACACAATGCAGGCTACCTTGGCAGCCGGGCGCAATCGTTTTATTAGAAACGCCGCGTCAGCTTTCGCGGTAACGGAGACACCTCGGCAATAACGCCGACAGCTCGTTACAACGTTGATAAAGCGCCGTGTGCGGCTAAGCCTCAACGCGGCGACGCTTCAACGTTGACGACACGACGACGACGACTACAATATAGACAAAAGTTCGTTCCCCGTGTGATTGAAAAGCGAAATCGCACGACGCAACTTTTCCGATACGAATCCATCCTGTCGTGATAGCGAGACATTAAAGCAATCGTTGTTATGGATCTTGCGAGTAAAACACTATCTCAAAAATTCATGTGGTGTCATTTTTGTCGATTTTAGTCGATATACGACAGACATGTTTCTCTGCGCTTGGATTAAAAATTATACTAATTAAAAATTACTTTTCTCTACAAAAGAGCGTATTTTCTTTATTATTTTATTTTCAATATTTAGTATTTTCATAAGCATATATATTGTTTCAATTATTTGTATTACGAAATTTAGATGAAAAATTAGAATGCTTTATCATAAGACAAAATATTATCGCTGTTATTAAATATTAGACATACCAGTCAATCTCATATTTACTGTTCAAATTTTCCGAATTTAAAGCTAGCAGTATAAAAGTATTTTATTAAAATTTTATAAGATTATAGAATTACCAAAGTACCACTAAATTACAGAAATACAGAAAATAAACAAAAAAAGTTGAATTATACATATATTTATAAGTTAAATACATAATATTAAGTTAAAATATATAAACTGAATTACTAATAAAAGAATTAAGTCTTGCAGATCCTTTTTGTCCCACTTTCCGGTCGCACACTTTAAAACATAAAATTGTCAGAATTATTCAACGTCATGATATAATTAAAACAGTGAGTTATGAAAGTTTAATTCATGGATGGTCTCAAAAAGAGGTCAACGCTAAGAATAATCTATTTTCAGATTAATGTTGAAATCATATATGCTGTTTGTCAAGATATTTTAGGATTGACACAAATCAATCTCTAGCGAGATTAAAACGAACTTTCGAACATATAGGTATATCGCCTGGAACGCAGTTCGGCTTTTTCACGTTAAAAATCTGAAGCGGTTACCAGTGTCGCGCATATCTGTAAACGCATGGTAGTTTCGCTCTCTTGACGACAAAACGATCAAAGAACAAACGCAGATTAATCAGCGCAAGCCGAAGCCACGAATTACATACACGAGTTTTTCATGCAAAAACTGAAATTGCGATTCTCTGTGCAATCCACGGGATTCGTAAATCTCACGATGGCATAAACAATAATGGCTGGCATAGATCACGATTGTTAATATTATTCCTACTCAACTGTAAGCAATAATAAGAAAAATTAAAAAATTGAATCTACATTTATATTTAAGTACATTTATTGCGTTTCACTCTAACGATTATGATAAATCATAAAACAAATTAGTTTCTATTGATTAGACAAAATAATGTATCAAAAATATATTACAAAATTTCCAATATAATTTTTAATACAAATAATTTACCGACTTTTTGAATTCACGGTCTTACGTATTTTGCGAAAACTTATGCTCAAAGCGTAGTTAATCTTTCATCGGGATTTACGTTTTAATAGTCTAAAAATCATCGTACAACACAATACGAACAGCCAGGTTTGCACTCGGGATTTCCATGAGCGGGATGTCGAAATGAAACGGTCGAAAGGTCCGCGGCAGCGCGGCGGTGGCGGTGGCCGCAGGGGAATTTTTCCGGGCAAAAATAAAAATCGGGTTTGTCCCGGCACGATGCGCTCTGCCGATCGTTGCCGTTACAGAAGGCACAAACTCGATTTACAGCGCGACACGCGACACGCACCGACGATAACCACCATGGTTAACGACGTTTCCCTATTGGCGCGTCGAGCATCGAGTAATTTGATTGCATTGGGACAGGATGTTGGCACGATGAGAGAGATAAAAGGGAAGAGGGGAAGCGAGGGAGGATACGCAAGTAGTGGTCTGAGAGCGGTTGGCGGGAGATAAATAGTGCACGCGCGTGCGTGACTGCATGTGTCTACGAGAAAGAGAAAGAACGAGAGAGAGAGAGAAGAGAAAATACGCTCAAAAATGCCCTCTTCGATAACATATGCGTGATAAAATTTCCTACATCGTTTCGCGTTAAACTATGATATGGTATAATGTATAAGTCCTTTTACACGATATTAAGGTACATCTTTATATAATCACCTTTCAATTTATTGTGTTTTTCAGCCTACCGGAAAATAAAGCAGGGATTTTTGTTTCACAATCAAGTGGTAAAGATACTATTTAATAAATGTGCTAATAAGTATTTAAATAATATCCAGTAATATCGTCCGGATTTCATAGAATTAATTTACAAATTTTTAGTAGCAATATTTTGACTTTTATAACAATTAATCCTCATTTGGTGACAGCTGTAGACATCTCTCGAGACCCGTGAATCAAATGTTTAAAAATAATGTCAAAACAAATGGAAAATGTACGTACAGTCAGTCAAATACATGGGCAACGTTCCAAAAAAGAAGATAATATATTTAAATTTAAAATTATCGCCGTATTTGATTAAAAAAACGAGATAAGATACTCTCTATTATATCAAAAGTTACATTTATACGTGTATTATGTAATAATTCAATATAAATATATTATCAATTTTTCATAAGATTAATTTTTTAAAGAATTTAATCGCTCAACTTTTCATCTTTTATGTCATGTAATAGTAATGTTTATTAAAAACTACGAAGTATTATACACGTAAGTAGTCAAAATAAAGTTATATATTAAATTCCAAAACATATAGCGAGATATAGAGTGCAGATTGGAAAATCACACCGCAATAGAAATCAATTTAATATGTTTTTACATTGTGCAACAATTTTTTGATCTCTTGAATCAAAATTCGTGATTATCGATTTTCACAATTCATCTTTCAAGAGTTATCTAGTCTATTTTATTCTATAAAAAAAATAGTTACACACAAGATATTAATCCACATTGATATTTAATTAAAGGAGAAGTTTAAGTTATGTAAGTTATCTAAGTTATGTAAGAAAGTCAACGGCTAAAATACGAACACAAAATAAGGGTTTAAAATAAAATCTAGTTTATTAACAATAGTATATTAAAAACAATAAGACGTTTCGACTATACTTAGTATTCTTCAGCAACATAATTAAATATAAATATCTTTTTTAATATTTGATTATGCAGTTGCTAAAAAAGACTAGTGAAGAAGTATAGTCGATACATTTAATTGTTTTTAATATACTATTTAATATACTATTTAAAAACCTATTAATACTGTTTAAAAAACCAACATTCTTTTGCGCTCGTATTTTGAGAACGTTGGTCTTCTTGAGATTCATAATAATGTTATGCGTACTGTTATAGAATGACATGACGTTATGAGTAAGACATTTAACATTATACAAGATAGATAGTTCGATAACTATGTAAGAAAACAGTTTTCGCTATTTATATCGCTATACGATATACACAATATATATACACAATAAGCATACACAATTGCGTCACGAAGTCTCTAGGGCATTACCGAGCTTTCTAATTCACTCTCTCATTTTTCCTTTATTCGGCAGTTGTCTTAACCTTTGCCATGTTGGGATTGATTCGTAGTCGGTCTATCTCGCCAGGATTTATTCGCAGATTGGTTGGCAGTCACCCGGCCGGAACAGCCGACTTGAGATTAAGGCGAGTTGTCAATAGTGACCGAGAACGTCGGCAGCAATCTCGACTCATCGAAATTCCAACTGGAACGACGACGACGACGACGACGGCCCTTAGGCTAATCTTCGATAAGGGAGACCGTCTTGGAATTGGCGGCGAGCAGAGTCGTTAAATCGCGTCTCCCGTCGATTTACATTTGCAATGATCTGCCAACGTGCCTTTCAGTTTTTTCTGTCGATCCGTATCACGGTCGTCGATTATAAAACGAGAAAGAGTGATACTTTTCTCGATTACCCGAACTAGATATTTCCTGAATTCTCAAATAGAGATATATAATGACGTTTTAACAAGAACAAATAAAAATTAAGTAAAAGAATGTGAAATGAAAAATGTTATGTGCATAATAGAAAGAAAGATAGCTAATTGGAGTATTTTGTGTTACTATACCTTTTTATGAATAAAATAATTATATAATAGATAATATTAAAATATTGCGAATTAAACGATTCATTATTTTGTCTTTCATTATGCCGAAAAAAATACAGAAGTTTCTTGTAATTCCTTGTAATCTTCTTACAGTACTTCCTTACGTACTCCCTTAATTTCTTTAACTTTCCTCGGTTTTTTATAGTTTTTTAGATTTTATATCAACATCAATGTCAAGTTCGCTTTCAATTATCAGCTCTTCTAGCGAATATCACGTTATATACATATAAATGAGTTATTACATCGAGTCAAGTGACGAACTAACGATCGCGGACGAAAAAAAACTACCCGACTCTAATTTAATTTATCGCGCGTATATCGAAGCTTTAATTAATTACTACAGATGATTTAACATGCTTCTACTTGGTCGGCACGCGCTCTCCTGAATGCGATCTCATTATATAACTTATCACGTTCAACGATGCCTTTTGACATAATTTCGAGTTTAATAATTCGAGACGCGGCAATCACACACTAAAATATCCGACAAACGTGAAGGAATCAATTACATCATCTGCCCAATTAAAGCAGCACAATTTATACGCCACGTGGGGCGCGATTCCGGTCGACCCGACTTCGTTAAGGTCTAGGATTACCGCGCGTTGCGTTTCCTTCCAGCGCGATTGAGTTTCAACTTCTCGTCTACGAAACGCAGTAGTGCGTAACCGTATTTAAGGACTTAAGAGAGCCGGCAGCTCTCTGTTTCAAGGAGTCAGCTTTCTCCGTGGTGTCAATTTCAATGCGATACGCCTTTGTGCCTTCCTTTCTCTCTTTTCCGCCCGCGCGTCTTAAACTTTACATCGTCTCGCGTGTCTCCTCCTATTTTACACAGGTCGACGTCCGCACTAGGATTGTCCACCGCAAACCGGAGCTCGCTCTCTTTAATCTTCACGATAACGTTATCGTGTTTAAATTCGAAGCACGATATCCTTCATATAGAATTCCGGATGAATGAGTAATCAAACAATCTTGAATATTTGAAAACTCTGAAGTCTTTGAATAATTAAACACTATTTTCAGCTGCAAAATTATAACAGTTGCAGAGGTCGGTAAAATGCGTGGTAAACATCGTTACACGCGGCTGGTCTGGTTTAACATTGCACGTTCAAATATTTAAATTCATACTACTCCGTCCAGCATGTTGGTCGGAACACATAGCAGAATAGTTTAATCAAAATATAATATTTACACACATAAATATGTTCGTATAAAATTATTATGGCATAACAAAATAGTTTTTGTAAAAAAAAGCACCACAATGTAATTTAAATTTTTATATTAAATGCTTTTAAAAATGCTTTTGTGTATTTCAACGCGGTAATCGATAATAGAACAATGACAAAATGGCACAAAAGAGGCCTAATGCGTTCTAACTGGAGCCTGGCGCGAAGCTCGGTGAGGTAACTTAATTCCTACATTCGTTAACGTTTTCGAGATCGAAAGAGAGGAGAAAATTCATCGACAAACGTCTAAGATACGTTTTAGACCACGATGGAAACCATGAACGGGAATACAGGTTTAAATTCGAATCGACGGCCTGCCAACCACAATATCTGCTTCATCTCAGGCGGAATAAACGTAGCGCCGCGGCGAGGTAACCACCGATATTTCCCGTCGTAGGCTATCGGAGAGGCGACTTAATAGAAGGATAGTATATAGGGCGTCCTCTTAATGGAATATTGCATAAAACCACTGTGGCATTAACCTCTGGCCGTCGACCAAAGCGGTGCAGCAAACGGGCGAGCGTATATAGTTATCGGTAGGTCTCTAACGCTTCCAATAATTAGGACGGTTATAGGATTACGATCTTTTCTTTCGCGCGCGTGAATCAAGGGACCCAGAATTACGCACCCTCGACGCTTCTCCCCCAAAGCTGTAAAGTGACCGTCCGTTAACGGTAAATGAGCAAATTGCTACCTTTGTACGCAAAATAATTAGGCGTATTTGATGTAAGTGCTACTCTTTGGCGGTCCATTTCCGCGCAAGTTAATGATCCGTGGAAACGACCCGCCCCGTCCCCGCGCTCCAGTCTCTTGATGAAATATCGTCGATCCAATTTAACGATAATTAATTGCACTTCAGTCGAGAGGACGCGATCAAGAGCGATCGTCCGGCCACCCGATGCACTCGATTTAATTCGATTACGCGTCGTAAGAGGAAAATCCGTCTTATCGCGAAAAATCCGGAGAAAAATTGCCAACGTCGGATTAAAGTCGGCGGGATTTTCCTTCCCTTTCTTTCTTTCTTTCGTTCTTTTTCATAAACGCATTTATACGTCGCACCTGTCGCTCGTCGTCGGGAAATCTAATTAGTAATCGGTCCGCTCACGAAGCGGCGCGGCTTAAAAGTGAGTTTAAAGTGGTCCCGCGCAGTCCAAGTATAAACCGCCTTCCACGCCTTCCGCGCTCTCGCACCACCATCGCGTTGTCGTCCCAACGTTCCAATTACACCGCGAAATTACGGCTTAATCTGAATACGACGCGCAGAGAGGGTTCGTTCGTTCTCTCGCTAGCCCTCTGAACGAGATCGCTCGACACCTTTGTTTCACGCTTCGGCGAAGTTCGATCGGTCGGTCGCCTCGAATCCGCGCAGAGTTGAGTGCCAGGAGGGACGACACAGTCCGCTTACCACGGTAAAACTTTGGCGAGACCGATCATCCGAGTCCGCGCGACGAAGAAAGATCCCCGTCGTTGCGTTAATTAATCCCGTCCTAAGGATGTAAAACGTATCAGCGACATTAATTAATACCCCCGCCGGAGCGGCGCGGCGGCCGGCGAAACGAAGCTTCGCAAAAGTTTCATAAGCCGGACAATACCAGCAGTGCTGGGCATTTAAAAACGTAATAGAGTTCGTAAAGTTAAAATGTGATGATATTATTCCCGTTTCGATCGTGAACGCGTACATTAACGTATGCAGGTATGTCCCTCTCGAGCTCGCCACACACCGTTGGACGCTAATTAATTAAATAATTTGCATTCAGAAATTTTTCACTTGAATTTTAATCAACGAATTATTCGATGTGCACGAATTAAACATTTCGGGAAATTTTACATGACGTAGTTATGAACGTAGTAACGCGATCTTATTTTCTAATTAATTCGGCCTGGATTTCGCGAAAATTCAATCACTGCGTAAGGACTTTTGCCGCATTTAATTACACAATACGAATAATATCGCTAACTGAGTTCCGTATTAATTAGATCGATTGTGTGCACAATACGTAACTATACAAATACATATATAAACTCTCTGGAGAAAATCGAGGGGGTTAAAAATACGAGAGCGCGAGCTCGAAATATGGTAACTTGTATTTTCCGATTTCGGGACAAAAACATTTGCTGACTGTGTGGACGAGCGGAAAACGCTTTGTCGGGGCCATGCCGGAAAACAGAGTGCAATTCGAGCGCGCGACTTTCCAGCCCTATGCAGCGAATAATCGCGGAGATAGAGGCGGCAGCGGGGCTCGAGTTAAATGATCGATCGGTCGTTCGGTCCGCGGAAACTCTCGTTAATCGTCCGCTTCCGTTCCGTGCTTCCCCTATCTCATCACGATGGAAACTCTCGTGAGATAGTTTCGAGCCGACGATTTCAAAAGCGCTCCTCCCCGCTTCTATGCCATCGCTATTCCCTCTTCTTTCGCTAAGCCATCGGTAAGCTAACCGTTATTCCTTTTGCGGCGAGCAGGAAAATGGATCAAAGGCACTTTCTCTCATTATCAGGTGTTTTCCTTCGTAATGTTTAAATTATTTGTTTCACGGCTTATGTAATATTAAATTCTACGAGTATTTCTACGCGGTATATAATTTTGCGAAAATAAAACAAACCGACAAAACGAGTTTATCGGATGTGCATAACGCATCACATAGCAGTGGCATTAAAATGTTCAATATGCAGAAATTTTCAATCAAATGCGTTATAATATTTTCAACAAGTATAATCTCATATAACTTTTATAATAATCCAAATTTTTATTTCATTCATGCATCTTCAAAACGCAATTAATATCCAATTAAATCGTTTAATCGTTCAGAATTAGTGAGCGTATTGCTTTACTGTATCGAAATTGTAGAAAATAATTAATCTGCCCCTCGTAAATATATTTTATATATGTACACAGAGAGAATTTTTTGTTATATTTTACCCTTAAATTCATTTGGGACAACTTGGCAACCAAGGAATTTTCAAAATATACAAAAGACATTTTACAAATAACGTGATAAAAATTACCAAGCAGATTGGTCAATTTTGAAAAATTATTGAAACTTCCTATAGATATATTTTAGTAAAATTAATCAAACATATTTTATATTTTAATGTAATAAATATTAATATTTTTTATTATGGTAGATATTAATCAGAATAGCTCACATAAAATTCTTGGTAATATATATATATTTAAAAAATTGAATTTTTCCTATTATAAAATCATAAAAATTGCTACATAGTAAAATCAGTGTTATTAATTTTTTTATGTTATTTATTTTCAAAAAGTTTCTTTGATTATGGAAACATCAATGGAAAAGTCAACTACAATTTTAAATGTATAAATATTTTTAATAACTATTGCCACAGAATCATAAAATGTAGAAAAAAACATCAAATATTTTACTCAACTGGGAATCTTGTTCGATGTATTAAAAAACAACACAATTTTCAATAAAATGAATTTCATTAACTGTTAGTTTATTTTCTTACTATTATAACTTTACGTCAAAAAACCTTCTTTATTCACGTTTATTTATCTATTATCATAAACATGTTCTTTGTTCATTTCGTGTGCCAATGAGAAAGATAAAATATATCGCTATGCCGGTTACAAGAGATCGAATGAAGTCTCGAAATGAGACGGGTGACCCGAATTCAATATGAAATTTTACAACCGGAGTGTCACGATAAATCGTACGATCGCCTAATGCCTTGATGATCCGAACGTGCAAAGGAAACGAAAAAAAATGGACGCAAGCACCGCGCTCGGTGATCGTAAAATCTGAACGCGCGAACCACGACGAGGAAAACGAGAGTGGCGACGAATCGGGAATGGAAGAGACCCGGGTGGCGATACGATGGAGAGTAACGCTTGCGCTAGAAGGACAAACTTCATGACCAATTTTTATCGCCATCCTACGACCGTCCTCACTGCTACCGTCATAAAAACGCGAATAGTCGTTCCGCTCCTGCTAGAGTAAGAATTTCAGATCTCGAGGTGAGCCAGGATGCGCGGCAAATACCTCGAAAGATGTAAGAAATCGAAGACGGCGGATGTATGTAGAACGCGAGCCTAGAATCGTATATTTGTCATCTTATAAGATAAAGATTGATTGATCACGATTCCTCTCGAATTTCAATATACATCACAAATCAATTAAATTGTTCGAAATAAACCTGAAAGAGAAAGAAAGAAAAAAAGAGAGGAGAAAGGAGAGAGAAGAGAGGAGAGAGAGAGAGAGAAAGAAAGAGAGAGAGAGAGAGAGAGAGAGAGAGGAAAAGAAGATCAAAAATTTATGTGTTAAACACTTAAAATATTTTCATGTTGTCTAAATAGTTAAAAAATACTATTGAGCTAGGTACTACTGCGCTAATCTAAAATATGTAGCAAAATTAATACACCTCAATTTTATCCAATATATATATATATATATATATATATATATATATATAATACTTTTGATAGATCATATATATTGTGTAGTAGAATAAGAAATAAAGAAAAATATCGTTCTCTGGTAACAATACTGCATTTGTAAAGACAATAGACCACTATCCAATTAAGAATCGAAGGATAACAAAGGTGTTTGGACGAATTTCGTGCCTTGCATCACGTATAAAAGACGGACGTGCATTTCAACGGCAAATAGTCTTTCGTCAAAAAAAGGACAGAAAAGCAAGGATAATTAAAGAAGCTAACCCAAGCTGGACACTGGCCATCTCCAGTCCGGGAAAGATCCGAGAGCACTGAAATTCCTCTTGGATGGCGGAGTAAATTCGCTGGCGAGCGACTCGAATACTAAAGTTGCGTCAAGACGCGATGCACTGGATCGCGCGATTCAGGAAGACACTCGCGCTGCATGCCAACGAATTTTACATTTCCGCAAGTAACAAGGGAGGAAAACTGAGAAATGAAACTATCGAAACACTTATTTACGTAGCGAGAAGAAAAAACGCAAAATATGTTCATAAAACACAAAAATACATTATTATACAAATAAGCTACTTTAAAATCTTATTTTAAACTTATTGGAAAAATATAATTATGCAGCGCAATGACATTGACTTGCAATACTAATAAAAGATTGATATTTCACGAGATTGCTAAAGAAAGTATTTTTCTAAAAGATCACAATCAAGTTTCTAACCAATTTAATCATTTTCCTACAGTTCGCGGAATAATTCTTCAAAAGAAAGAAAAAGATTAAAAAATTAACTCAATTCAATATAACTAAATCTAAATCCATATTTCAAAGCGTAAGCGTTGTGTGTTTTCATAAAAACCATTTGCGTAGACTGCGCCTGGAGGCAGTCCATTAACAGCGGGAAATATAATACCCGTGGAAAAACGTAATGCCCCATAATGTATGCAAATATTAAGGAGACGCGTGCGTCCGTGCTATTCACCAAGATGTCTATTGTATAGAAAATGATAATAAACGGAGCGATAGCGGATCAAACGACAAAAAGTGCGTGCTGCACTTTTGTCGTCGCTATCTTCGCGCGCGGTCCTCTGGAAGCTGGAAGCTTACGCGTCTGGAACTTTGTCGGGTAGAAGAGGACAGCCACGAGAAGTAGAAGAAAAAGAATGAGAGCGAGAAGAAGGAGAAGAAGAGCGAGCGCATAAAACATTCAGGGTACCGCGAGGTACCGGTGAATAATGCATAACCGAGGAAATGGACCGCTTAGGCGATTTAAATCTCATAAATGCATCGCCCGTTTGTTCCCAAGGACACGTACCGTTTTGTCAGGACATTCGCCTCCGCGTCTAGTTCGTATCCGTGATTCCCCCTTCGATCCATACATTGCGAAACGAGAGGAAACGTTGCAACGTATTCGCTCACGAATTTATGAATTCATATAAGTGAAAAGGAACTCGGTATTACGAGACAAAATAAAGGTTATAAGCACGATAGACAACATAATTTCCCGCCGTTTCTTCTTTAGCGCTGATACTTTTTAAACTCCATCGTGCAGCGTGTACCAGCGTAAGCGATATTACCTGCTGGAGCATCAAAGTTGAAACTTCTCGCGAGGAATACATTCCAGAGAGAAGTCATGCGCAAACCTTCCCCTGTGGATGATACGATAAAATATCTTCAAAGTGAAAGCAAGAAAAAAGAAGTACGCACTGCCAGAGGGATTCCCTGCGGACTGCGGTACGCTCTCCACTCGTATACGAAAGGAATCTGTTTCACTTCGTACTCTTCGACAATGATTATAACGAATCTTTGCGAAGCAATTTTCGTGTCGTCGCGGTACCCAAGAGGCAGTTGGTTCATTGTGTCGAAAGGGGAAAAAAAAGAAGAAAATGTCGCCTCAAAGAATGAATGTAAGAAACAGCCAGCCTTAATCCTCGTACCTTCTTTTTCCTTCTCTCTGGCCTTCTTCGCCAGGTCAGGATTTTCCAAACAATATCACAGACGCTCGAAGGATACTTTTCAAAAGAATTCGCGTCTTTTGTGAGATTATTTTCTCTCGCGCTGTCGTTAATAGGCACATCGATATTCAGCGCGACCGCGTAATAAGCTTTATTAAGAGGTACGCAAACCCCATCGTTTGTGTAATTAATAATACACAGAAGCGCGACTAATTACAAACACGTTTTTCCTCTTTGCACGGAGACTGGAGACCCTCATTTACCTCCTTCCAGTCACGACGTGAAGTCACCGACGAGAAAAAAAACTCAGCCTCGTCGGTGTCGTTTGAAGTTTAAAGGGTTATCCAAAGTCTCACCCTCTGTTCCACGTGGCGCATGGCGGAGTGATTTTTGATTGGGTCCAGTCGCGAGTTATTGAGATAAAGAACGGCGCCGACGCGACGGTCCAGAGATGAGATCGAAGGGGAAAATAACAGGCGAAATCTTCATTCGTGCAGACTCGGAAGGAAAAGTCGGATCTCCGTTCGTTCGTCCTTCCAGAAAATCCGGCGCCTCATAATTCGCTTTTGATGGATGTTGCTGCGAAACTCATTTCTGCGTTGGTTCGAAAACTAACAGAGCTCGTCACGCAAGAGAGAAAACTTGCAAGAACAAAGGAAATATTTTCATGCCTTAAAGAGCAAAGAGAGGATTATATAGAAGAAACTTCATACAAAAAAAAATGATCAGCGAAATTGCTACAACACATAAATGATCTCAAAATTATCACACACACTATCATTAATTATTATCGCATCGATTATTATATTAATTATTATTAATCATAATCATAGAAAGTTTCTATTTGATTTTTTTTTATAACAGAAGGTAATAATACAAATTTTTTTTATATTAACGTAATAAATAAAAATAAAAGTTATTAATTAAAAAGAGACGAGAAGAGAGTAAAGCTTAAGCTTAAGATATAGAAGAAAGTGATCGATGAATGGAAAGACGAGAGAAGACTAGGGAGAAGAAAAAAATGACAACTTCGATTCGTTCCAAAAATTCGGCAGCACGAGAGGAGATTGGTAACTCAGTTTTAGTAACTCACTCTCAACGCGATTCGAGTCGGAGAAGCTAGCCTCAAACTCTCTGCCGGATGTAACGTGGCTCGCGCTTCACTGAACGTGCAACGAGGTCGACGTCGCTCGCGTGGAAACGAGTTTGCACCCGAGTGCTCGTTCGTAGAGGAACGTTTGACCCGAAAAGGGGGTGCGATCCGCCGCGTTCTTTACGCCACCGGGCGAGAACGGGAACGGTGTATCCATTTCGTATTCGTCTGGAAAAAAAATTCACGCCGCGGGGGAAACCACCGTTGGAAGTTCGTGAGTTTATCAATATCGAGTTGGAACAGTTCACCACTTGAACCGCTTTCCCCGCGGTTTTCTGCATATTATTGCTGTCGGCGATCACGAAACTTCTTTCAAAGCGTGGCCCGCAAAATTACCGCGATTTCAAAAACGCGTAAATCAAAATGAGATGTAAACCTATCGGATGCGGTTTTCAGAGCACGATTTATTCAGACGAGAAAATCCAAGATACTGCGCGTTATAAAAAGGAAACCGTATATAAATACGACGCTGCGGCGCTCGTCGCGCGAAAATAAACTGCACAAAACACTAAGGAATATTTTAAAGCACCTTAAAGTATCATAATGATATACAGGGCGTATCAACCTCGAGACAGTCTGTATAATTCATAGACGACACACGAGGGGATATGCGCACAATGCTCTACGGCCGCTCTCAAGTGACTCTATGCTCTCGGCAGTGAATTCAAATTAAATAGCCGGCAAAAATTGAAATAAATGTATATAGGCAAGCGTAAGAATTTGACGTGACACTGAAAGCCCTTCGAATTTCGCATGGCGCACCACAGACATTGCATAAATAGCTTAGTTTCCTTATTCAGTCGGCGAGTCACTTCGTGATTTGTACGTGGCATAACGATGGAACAACAATGGCACACCGAGGTACAATCAAGAGCTCGAAGCTGTTTACTACAAACAGCTTTTGTCGGATTGCGCTACTCGAACTTTCATTGGGGAGGGTGACCCTTCGTCCACCACTCTTAGTTCACTAACAAGACGAGACGACGGGCGTCGAGTGTGTGCAGCCAAATGAATGTATACACGACAAAAAAATTGCGTAGACAAAAATTATCTAAAATCCCCGCTGAGCTTGGCCACATTCTATACAGTTAATAACGTTTCTTTTATCTCTAACAGAAATCACGATTAATTCACCTAACTAATAATTATTATAAAAGAATTACATAATTTAAGATACAGAAAAAACTATATATAAACAGAAATTACATCTAGTTATTTCGCGTGATTAACGATCCTCCAATATACGTCTGAAAATTTCCAATATATTTCCAAGCCCTCTGTAACTAAATTTGTCATATCGGTGTTTAAAGAAAAAAAAGGTCGAGCGAATCAAACGACGTTCCTCCGCGCTCGTGTAATGAAGGCCCAAAGATTCAATCGAACGTTCGAACGGCTGAATGTTTGCGGTCTGATTGGCGTTTGCCCGCCGATTCAATTGCGGCCGGTTAATCGGAAGAGATTAAAAGTGGGCTCGATCAAGCCGAACGAGGGAGTATATCGGAAAGGTTGGATCGATTATGTTAAACGACTGTGGAGCATACCGCGCGCGCTGGCGGGAGGATTTCGTAGCCGGACGAACTGCCAGCTACAATCCCACGTTAAAATTTCATAAATCACGACTATGCGCTATCGACGGTAAACCTCAAAAGGCTTCCACGGCTCGATGAACCCAGGAAGAGTACGTCGAGCTCGCTGCCACTATTTGCGCCGAACAAAATGAATTGAGAAGAATGAAAATTACTATCGGCGATATATATATATATACAATATATATATCCCGTGCGCGAAATTTTGACAACTGCGTTCCACTTTCAGAGCACATCCATCAAATTTCACAGATCCCCGGTTTCATCCGCCGGTCAGAAATCCGAACGAATGTGATATCATCGTGACGAATACTTCGAATAACGTTTGTAAATTTCGTTATATTTTATTCGTAATACAATTGCATGTAAACAGCGTGAGATTGTGTCAACAAAACAGAGGTAACGATGATTACAGCAAATTTCATAAGCAAATTAACGTGAATCGAGGTGTTGGATATACGGATAGTAGTTTATTTAATCGAGTTTCGTCGAAGCGTAATTATTTTTATCGCGCGAAACACTGGCATAAATGTTTTTCAGGGAGAGAAAGGGGAAGGCGATAATTGCAATTTTATGTTCTCCACTTTTTTAGCTTGATCGCTCATCCTAGAAATTACGTATATCGACGACGAAAGTATTTTGTAAATTGCTCGCATTAGGGACGAAGCTGTAGAATATATTGTCCGCGTAACAAGCACCCGGTATCTTTTGTTCCCGGTAATCTGTGCACATATTTCTCTGCAATTAGTTTAATTACATCTCGTCACGGTTCGTTTATTTGCATAATTCGGACAAATATCCAGTGCGGATTTGTGCGCGGTCAACGAACGGGAGCGTGTACTGTACATATACATATATATGCTCCTATATATCCCCCACGTCGTATCTCATTTTCGCTATCGTGTCATCTCGTCGAAGGAAATCGATCTTCATATTTTTCTATGACTTGACGTACGTCGATAGCTCTGAACGAATCGATAAACGTTATATCCGACTTTCAGTATGATCATCTAGGCACTCTAGGCACGCTTTACGATCCTCGTGTAATCATATGGGAAAGATGGTATGTTGGAAGAATGGAGATCTTCATAAAATGATGGATGTCTAATAGAGAGCGTGAAGGGATAATATCCGAAACGTTATTAGATGTAAAGCCGCTAAAATACGGATTTTTCTCCTCTAAATTTTTTTCTCAACAACTGAATTTAAATGTACTACTAGAATTATTATGTAAACATGCTGAAATTTGAATAGAAGATTGTGAATATCGCACCACGAAATATAATTACGCGTTTATGTATGCAATTATTAATGCAACCCATTGTAAAATAAACCGAATTACAAGTTACAAATATAAAGCAAATGCTCGATGTAAATCCATGTCGCGTGTGCGTAAATCTTGTCTACGTATTAGCTCAATTCCTGTTATAAATATACATGAATTATGGTAAATTGTGATCATTTTCATAATCCTCAAACAATAAACATTATATTAATAGTAATTGTGTATTACTATCATTATATATACGTTACATGTTTTTAACATTTATCAATAGTGTTCTTATAAATTATGCGGTGTCGTTTTCAACTATATAAATGACTGTTGTTTCAGATTGTCATTTAATCATGTTTGTTACACGACATATAACAAACATACATACACATTTTGATTATTAAATTAATAAAATCGATTAAACAATATCGACAAAACAATACAAGTTTTAGCATTTATTTCATTCAAATACCCACCCGTGTTTTCGTGAACGGATTGCTCATTTCCTGTCGAGAAAATGAAAATTTCAGCCATGCAATTATTTATCGAATGACGTACAAATACTTACAGATAAATGGACAGTAATTTTATCGAAGAGCCGTTATAAATGTCACGATTTATCTTTTCCCGCGGATAGCGGACGGATTTACGTCGCATCAGATTTTTATGTCGCCAGCGGGGGAAAGCTGGCTCGGTATTGTCCCACGTAATGCGAACCTTTATTTACGAAAAAGCAGAGACAGTGCGCGCGTATCCATAAATGTTTTTCATATGGACCCCAACGATACGCGATTATTATTTTTCCCTGCAAAACGGAGAGTGATTCACTCGTTTGCTCATTTGTAGCTTCCTCTCGCGCGCGTTCTCGTACCCGCTGTTAAAAACATACCGGCGATCCTCACTCGCAGAAGCGGCACGTTTTTTTTATCACGTTCCTACGCACTCGTGTTTCTCTTTCGAAGCTATAAAATTGTGCCATCTAGAAAACGTCGGGTATTGATTAACGAGAAACAGGAGCAATCGCAGATGCGAGAGAATTTATTTAACGTAGTAGAGTTATTCTCTATTTTACTTTTCCCTTTTTAATTAAACCTTCAGTATATAATAAAAATTGATTTAGCAAATATAGATTTGAGTAATTCTTTCTTTATTTCCTTTTGTCTTTCTCTCTCCCTTGTTAATTTTGATCACGAAAATCGTACAGAATATTAAAAAGAAGGAAACGTCTTATAAATAAAACAAAAATCTTGTAAAAAAATTCCTGTACTCTTCATATACAATTTTGCATGCAAGACTTCGTACCGCGAACAAATTTTCAACTTCTCGTACAGATAAACAAATTTCTAAATAACACTGGTCTCTCGGAGCAATTCAGCACATACTGAAAAGCGCCGGAGCATCTGCCAGCTTCCTCTTTAAGAGAGAGTTCTCTCTCTCTCTCTCTCTCGACTCTCTTAATATCTATAGTTTTCCCAAGCGGAATTCTGTCGATCTCTTCGCACGGAAGCAACTACTTGTCAGAAAAGTCATTACGCAGCAACGACGCGCACTCTATTGGAATGTTGCAGTAATTATAGTAGTTTGGAAAAGGAATGCGCTTTTCATTTCGGCCGGCAAAAAGCAGGGTGAAAGATGACCGTGTTAGCCAGTGGAAAACATTGCGTTGCATACCGGAAACAGTTTCGCGGTTGCACGAGAATATGGAACGGTCACGAATATCCACGAACATTTCCTCCCTTCGTATAGCGCCGTTCACACCAAATTTTACGGAAGCGCTCGCAGGAGACTGCTACATCGAAGTTTTCTGTTTGCCTCGGGTAAATATTTAACCCTGTATTCCGGACCATTCTGACAGCTACCTCGTCTTTCTCTATAGATCTCAACCACCCTTTCGTCGTTCGCTCCCTCTATACATCTCCTTATGTTCGTAGCGCATGAATCTTCGGAAGCCTCTTTTTGGAACCGATCGATCAAATGTTACACGATCCGTTCCAGGGGCGGTATTTCGATCAAGTGTCACCGTGTAACGCGTTTCCTCGCTGAGACGACGCGGAATCCACGATGATCGCGTCAAGAATCCGTGACACAGATTCGTCGAAGCCACTGCGGAGCGCCGCATAAAGTGCAGTAGCTGCAAGAACCGGTGTTTGCGATGACGGAAGAATTTTTCTCTCTCGCGCCGGGGAAAAAAGCGCAATTCTCGAAACGCTGTGAGAACATTTCATTCGCGCAATAATCCGTCCCGAAATTAAATAGCACGCAGGATATTTCTCTCATTATTAGAACATCAAACAACGAACATATCGTAGGTACATTGTTCGCCGCAGTGAACGATCACTGGATTTTCACCCTTGAAATTATTTTAGCCGAAAATTCGATACGCGAAAAACCCTTGTTTTACAGCAAAAAAAAAAAACTGCGACGCGCGCACGATTGTAAGTAAAAATGAAAAATGACGCGGGCATAGGACGTGCGAAACATTACCCGCAACAACGGTAACCACCGCGAAAGTTTAACGTTACGTTTTACGTATTTTACAACGCCATCGGACACGCCTCGCTCGCGGACCGGCTCTACCACCACCAGCGCGGATAGTACAAATACATCAACGTCCGTCCGAAATTGCTCGCCCCGGCGGCGTTCGTTCTCGAAATTGCGTTGATGGAAAGGCCGGCGCAATGCGAACGTGTTACCTTTCCGTAATTTGCAGTTGCTGCGCGTTAAAAGAAAAGTCCACGCGCGGAATCGACTGACAGAACGTGAGAAGTGGAGCAGCCCGCTTCCGAGCGATCGATCTCGTTAATTAGATCGGAAGACAGGAAGCTGTTAAACGTGAGATGTTGCAGCGGCAGGAAGCTTCGCGTTTTATCGAGGTTCCTTCGGAATCTCTGTTCTCGCGAGGTATATTGATATACGGTGTGACTTTAACTTCACGCGACAAGAGCGGAAAGGCTCGTTTGTTCCTTTTCATATGCGTCGTTTCGCTTGAAAAACTTTCCGCTCGCGTGCTCGACAATACGTATTTTTCCTCCCGCTGCCGGTAGCTGTGCCGCGAGGCGACAGACAACAGAAAGGATGGGGTAACCAGGTGGCGAACTTACCAATAAAATTCAAAACGCGAGAACGAAATACGCATCGACGCTCGGAGAAACAAGACGATGTATCGTCTGCGAATTATCAAAAGTGGAGACGCCGATTTCTCTTACGAGCGAGCGCGTCACCCCATCGGAAGTTCTCGTTTTTCTTTGCCCTCGCGCCCTTTATCCGCCGACGAGAGCCCTGACGCAATGGCAGAGCCTGCGGGGATGCTGGAACTCGGTCTTTGAGTTGGCAATAAAAACAACGACAGCTCAAGGGGTGCGCGAAGCAGGGATGAACGTGTCTTCGCCAGCTGCGGCTCGTCTCTCGCGCTGCGGCAATAGGGAAGAGCATTGTGCAATTAAATTATCACCATCTCCTTCTGCCGTCTTTCCGTCATCTCGCTCTTTTCTCAAACGACGTGAATGTTACGCCCAAAAGAGCACGATGAAATGTATTTATTAAATAATCACACCATGGCACCAGCGTGTTTCTCGATGTCAATAACCGCATTCAAAGAAAAATGTCAAGTTATCGAATTATGATCGAGACTCCGCAAAACGATGCAAAAATGCATTTCAAACGCAAAATACGAAATAGCCTTGGCTAAAGCGTAAAAATGTTCACAAAAAATATTATTCAAGATCCAGTCCTGACCGAGAATGGCATTCTTCTCTAAATGAAAAACTATTCTATTAATTATATTTTAAAATATACTTAATTGATTGTAAATCATAATCCAGTCAATCTCAGAATATACATATATGTTACTTAAAAGTTATGTAAGTGTTATCTGTGTGTGTGTGTGTGTGTGTACGAATATAGAAAATTAAAGACTAGCGCTCATCAGACTATTTATAACAAATTTATAAATTTATTATAAATAATTTTAAATATAATAGGAGCAAGTGTAATAAGTTTTTCAAAAAAATATTGCCGTGTACAATTAATCCTCCCTCATCGATGCAACGCTTCGTACACGAAGGAATGTCCGAGATGCCGCGCGTGTTTCACGTTGTACGACCAATCAAGGATAGCTGCCAAGGGTCCAACTCGATTCAACGAATGCTTTCAGTTTTTTTTTTCTGTCGGAGGAAAACGATAGAGGCACGAAATACATTTCCACCCCTCTAACCTATCTCGTCCCCTATTCGATTTTTTGCTGCCTAGGGCCACCAGATGCCCGACGGCCATTATATTGCTTTCAGTTCACGACGGAATTCCGCGCTCTCCGTTTCCTTACCCGATATATGCTTTATCGATACCAATAAGGGCCACGGCGGTCGACCGCAGTTCTAACCTGGCTATCGAGTGGTATCTAACTTAACTTCGCGATAGAGAAACTGCTCTGCCCCGGCCCGATGAAGGCGCGGGGCGAGGAAGACAGAAACAAACTTGGAACTTCTCGACTCCCACCCGATGTACTCCCGGAAACGTCGCCCGGGGACTTACAAGGAGAACGGGAAGATCTCGCCAGCACGAAGTTACCAAGTCGAAGGAAGTATCATCTACGTGACAAGCCGATACTTACATACAACATCCTAACAGAGAGAAAGAGAAAAACAGAAAGAAAGACGTTGTATATAATTATCCTGTTAACTGAGTCTTATGAACGGCGTACGATTCAAGAAGTTCGTCTCGATTCGACTCCGTCGCCGATAGCGTGCATCAGTTTGCCATACGTACATTTCGTCTGCATACCTACACGAGGAGATATACGTGCTGAGAAACGGCTCGCGACTTGACGAGGAGGTCCGGCGCGGCTATCGAAATTTAATCAAGAACAAATGTTTATGCACTAAGGCGTGACAGCAACAAGTGGCTTAACATCGTATAACTGGACACGTTGAAATGTGCTCGCTAAACCAGACGTAAAGTCGAACCCGTCAACGTGGAAAAAAATACCGACTCGCGAGCGTTACGTTCGTGGAAGCACGTGAATTGAAATAAAATTATACAGATGGAACGACGGGATGCCTCTCTTGAGAGAGATATCCCGAAGGTATATAAGACGAAAGAAACGGCGAAAAGGCTGGAAAGACTCTTATCTAAAAAAGCCAAACACAAAGACAGCACGTCCCTTCGGACATCGCTGGAAAATGAAGGAAAACGTACGTACCAAACAGATTCCCTACAAAACTAGCCGGAAGGCAAGTCTCGTAAATATCATGAAATAAAGGAAGCTAGGGGAGGGAAGGTCGGCCGCGGAACGAGGTCAAGTACTTTCCGGTTCGTGTTTCCGAGTTGTTGATCTTGAAGAGGAAGACTTTGCAGACACAAAGATCGAAATCTTTGTCACGAGCCGAAGTTTAGATCCCGCGCGGAAGGATAATATCGTAACTGACAAGAGACTGGCTGGTCCCCAAAGAGAAAACGGGGTGGAGGGGAGGGAGGGTCAGGTATCTTAGCTTGACAAGTTGATGCATCCCGCCCGCCTCCCGTATCGGGTTTCTTGAAAGCATCGGCGAACGGGTGGAGAAAGGTCTTATCGAGTTCGCTCACCCAGCGGGGGGGAAAGCGACGACGATACCGGATCGACGTGCCTCGGCTTTTGAAATTCTGCTGTTGAGACGATTTTATAGTGTATACGCGTGCAAAGAGAAACAAGGGATTTCGATAGATCCAGATGCGTGTGCCAGTAATGCTACTACTGTTATCGCACGATGCAATTCTTCTTCGGAATTCTCGCTCGTTCATGGAAAGGCTTAGGTCTGCTTACATTGGTGAACGAAATCTGTGCTACATCTCGGAAACGAGTAAAAGAACAGTTTAATCGTCGTATCAAAATTCTTTTGACAAATAAGTCACATAAAAGTGTGGGAATTATTATAGAGAAAATTGCAAAATCAGCATAGAAACGTTTGATCAGCGTTTTTCTATATGTCGCTGGAAATGGTACGCTGGCTATCACACGTCTCGCAAGCTCTGCACAATCGCAATCTTTCCAAATTCGCCGCGGAATATAGTCCTTTTCCTCGCAGTATTATCTCAATGAAGTGTTCCTTCGGGATCCGAAGACAGATCTCCGGAACGACGAGGCAGATAGATCGGTCTAGGAAAAGAACGAAGAGCGTGCCGAATAAGGTCGCGATGTTCGCGCCAAGTTCGAAAGTCACTGGCGAGTAACCCCGCAGTTTTATCAGGTGAATTGTATCGGTGTCGGACGTGCCGGGTCCCATCGGGCTGGATTCTTCGACCGCGCGGAAATTACATTCTCGGATGGAACGCGGGCAGCCAGCAGTGCGAGAAACGTAGGAAGCGAACGGATAGAGGTGGCAAGACGGAAAGGAAGAAAAGATCACGAACAAAGGAACACGGAGGCGCTAACATCTCTCCGTGTTCGTCGTTGTCTGGAATTAAATTCTTCTAAAGAATGCTTCGTGTCGTTTCGTCGCACTTCCAGGGTGTCGGTCCCTGTGCTTTCTGTAAAAAAATAGGCCTAAACTCGATACCGTGACCGGAAATTCTGTTGCATCGTCCGTAAAACGAAAGAATACTTTGTCCTTGTACGACTTGTACGTGATCCCGCAAAACTTACGAACAAAAATTATTCAAATACAAATTCAATTCATTCATTTATTGTATTAATGTCTACAAAATATCTTCGTATATATACCTGTATATCTACTTTAACGTTTCCATTGTTGGAAAAATATTTCTGAAACTATTAAATTGAAATACTTCTTTTTTTAAATAATACTGAATAATTTACAAAATTTTTTTAATGTTAAATTATCTGTGAAATTAATTTTTGTGTATATTTGGCGCGCGTGTAAACCAAATATTTTATTTAAAAAAAAAAAAAGAAAAATAGAATATTTTTATTAAATGGATATTTTTATATCATATTCACTCGCTCTTGTTGATTTACAAAAAAAGCATGCAATTTTAATATAACAAAATCAGTCAGAGCAGTTAGTTTTACTCGTTATCTGAAATATATAATATTCTATCCGACTTTGTACGACGGTATAAAAGTAATGCGTACGGTAAATGAGCATCATTTTTCAAACACAATATTCTCATTGCATGGCAAAATCTCCGTGCTTGGAAGATACGAGTACATTGATACTTATTAAGATAAATACTATTTCTTTTGTACTATGGCATTATATGCATTCAAATAGAAGGCTATTTATCCAACATTCTTGGTGAAATATGAAAGACCTTTTAATATTACATGTTTGAATCAATATTCACATATTTAAATCTCCGTTCACGTAATGCTACAACTTGCGGTAAACGAAACTGCTCCACGCAATGCCTATCGAAAAATATAAAATAGTAAGAGTAACATAGGGTCCCCTACAGAGAGGGAAAAATCTTTCCGTGCGCGCTCAGAATCGATCGAATGGAATCACTTGCGAAAATATGCCAAAGCGTATTACGCGCGTGCACATACATGGACCGTAAACACTTTGCATCATCCAAGTTCGGTCCGGATCGCCAGACTGAGCGAGTGCACAGGGGTAAATTAAAATAGGACTCTGATATTCCTGTCAAAGTGCACGAGGAACTGGAGTGAAATAACATGCGCAGACAGGGCGAGAGATGCCGCCGTGCAAATATGGCTCGAATGACACCTTTTTCGTTTTTACGTACTTTTCTCTGCAACGTGACGGCATATTTCCCGGTTGTTTTGCTAATTACAATTTGCAAAATAGCTGCATATGCGAAGACTAGTAATGAAGACACTGCTGATTTTTGACATACCCCGAATTTCACTCTGATGTACCTTTCAGAAAATTGCGAGATAATTCGTGGCAAAACGCCACGCAGCTTAGTTGCACGTGAAATTATTCTGTTGAATAACGCATCAAATGCACGAATCTTTTCAAACCTAACCATGGTTTTTTATAAAGTGATTGTATACATATATATAAAGAAATGAGTTTGTAAAAAGATTTCTATCTCGTTTGCTTCGAGCCATGCAAAGTTGAATCTGTAACGAAGTCTTTATGTTCCCTGATAAAAAAGTCACCTTGCGAGTTAATAACTTTACAAAAATCATAGTAGTTATATGAGACATTATTATATACCATATATGTATAAAACAAAATGTATGAATAAAAATGATAAAAATACTTTATAACAATTCTTGTTTAGTAAAGTATACGAATGTTTCGTTGATATCTTTCTCTCTCTTTCTCTCTTTATAGATTTAAAATGTTCACAAACTTAATAAAGATGATAAACATGTTGCATATACCAACATGTTTAAACACAGGAGTAAAATTAAAACCAAAATAAAAGTATTATATTAACGTTTTTTAATCATTATTTTTATCCTCAATTTAGAAACCAATAAATTCTATATCTATACAAAATAAAAAACAATTTAATCATTCCGACGCCAACAATGCAATCAAATTTTCGTTAATAAAAACTATCAATTTGTATCGATAAAGCACAAAGCCATTAAATCAGTGACATTCAATTTTATTATCTCGTTTATTATCTCGAGAATCGCGGACGTAAAAGAAGAAACGAATAACTCATCGTGCGGTGCCAATGGCACGCGCCTTCTTCTACTACTCGAAGAACTCCTCGAGGAATAATTCAATCTTCGCAAGTCGGAACGATCGAAAGTTTCGGGAAGCGCGTTCTTAGAGATTTCGAACGATGGCTATTGGCGGGACGAAATCTACGACTTCGGCGACGAACCGTTCGTTGGTGTACCGCTGATCCTTCTCGTCCCTATATCATAGCAATTTTACGCCCGACCGGACGAACCGTTTCAAAGCTCACTGAACTCGCGCGAAAACTTGGAATGATTTGTACGGCTGGCCCGGTCCCCTCACTACTCCACTTTTACGCGGACAGAAAGAAGCTTCTTAATTCTGCTATAGCAAGTGCGTCATAATGTTAGATTTTTCAAAAATATATGTTATGGTACACATACGTGAAAAAGTACAGCGGTAAATTGTTCAAACACCCGCATGCGTTATTATTCAAATTTCCAAACAATGTTTTAACATATTATCCTATAACAATCACGAAATAGCAGAGATATGCCAACGATCTTGCATAAATATAATTCAATCTCATAACAACAAGTGAATGATGTAAACATATTAAATAAAGTCACATTCCTATTCGAAGTATATTCTACAAATTTATCTACAATTTACGAAAATGTTAAAACAATCTCGACTAAATAAAGTCACTGGGAGTTCTATTTTTATGTTTCTATTCTAATTCTATCGTGAACGTCTTTCGAAATTTACATATAATAAAGTGCATTTAGTATTTAAATTGTATACAAACGATTTCGGTACGAAAACCGTACACATTAATGTGAAATATACACTTTGTCTTCTATGGCGATGTAAGTAATAATAAGCAAACGCGGCAGTAAAACGAGCTGCAGCAACGGCAAATTAAACTCGCTTTAATACTCCCCGCCGAAAAAAGCGTGCGCTCGTTAAAGAAGCGTCTCACAAAGTGCTTCCTGGTTGAGATAAGGAGGAAAGACACCTAAAACCGAGCGTAATCGTTGCGCGAAAGAGGAGGAAACGTCGTCGGAAGGCGGTGACGCGATGCAATATTCTTTCATTGCCCCGCCCCAGCGATCCTTAATGTACCGAGGTTTTATGCGACATGTGCGACGGGATGCCTCGTCACCACACGAAACTTTAACGGAGCATTCTGGAAATTTCCAGACTTTGATTTAGCCATTAGAGTCAAAAATCCTTATACGAAAATGTCAAGAACGTAATAACTTTCGAGTTGGAAATGATCGAAGTTAGCCAATCATGTCAAGTTCGCACGCTCCAGTTCGCAATTGCGCTTATACGCGCATACTGAATTACTGACTTTCAGATCTAAAATGATATCAAAATTTATTTTATTAAACTTCTCAGCTAACTTTATTCTTTGACTTTTTATATAGCTAACAATCAATTGATATCGACAAGTTGTGTATGATTGATAATAGAAAATTTTAATTATCACACGCAAATTAAAACGTTTAATAAAATTAATTTATCGATAATTGCGAATACATTATAGACAATAAAAGATAAGTATAAGTGTTTGGGTAAGCTCTTTCTGTTACAAGAACAAATTATTCATATATGAATTAAATAAAATATATTATATAATGCAAAAATTCTACGCAATATCATTGGCCAACTTTGGTTACATATGATTTAAAAAATATCGTCATCTAGAAATATTTTAATGTGAGTATATGATACAAATTAAAATGCATAATACGTCTTAAGGTATGTCATAGCAATTTTGAGACATTCTATATATTTAAGTCAGGTAAAATACAGTGAAAAGCGCATGGGTTTTGCCCATTACGATCAAAGCACAAAATTGCTTTACCAAGTCTCGTAAAAGGCGTTTGCCGTCTTTTACGAGATTCCGTCTAACAAAATACAAATTAAAATCGCGGTAAATGCAATTCAGTCAACTCGTAGCTAGGTAAAATATATTAAAAGGCGAACGAGGTAAAAATGACAAAAGATGATAAAATTTTCAAGGGGAAAACTAAATAATAGAGTACTGCAGAGGATTTAACATTCACTTCCATAAATTAAAAAGAAATTAGATATCAACAAATAGATTATCATAAAAGATTTAAACAAATAAAAATAATATATATTTCATTAATTAAAAGTAAAGTAAATAAATATAACAAATAAAATATTATTCGTCTCGCATAAAAAGTAGTAAGAATTTAATTTTGGATCAAGGCTAAAATCAAGCCGTTAAATGAACCATTAATTTGTGCATTCTTTCAGATTAGACCATGATTGCTTTGCTACTCTTTCGTTTAACGAACGATTCAACAATCTGCTGCAACTATTCGCGTTTTCTTTACTACTATTTCTGGCAGCATCTACGATTAAAACAAGTATAAACGCAATATCTCGAAAGCATCACGTTTGGTTTCCGATAGCCGGGCTTGTACACACCTGTATCCGTGAATAAACCATACCGTGCTTCGCCGCTCTCGTAAAAATTGAACGTACGAGTTTCAGTTGGTGAAAATTTTCGGCGGAGTTTTTCCTCGCAACTAGTCGAGCGAGGAATGACGGTTTGTTCTCTGCGTTCTTTCATTTTCGTTCAAAAAAATCGACGAACTTGCAATATGTCATTTTGTAATTTCTTTTAGTGTACAGAGTTAAATATTCCCGATACAGAAAACTACATTTACATCGAAAAATATTTCTGTTAAATCTGATTCCCGTTAATTTCTGTTCATTCTGATTAAAAAAACCTCGATAAAACTTCGAATAAAGTTCTCTATGAAACAAATATATATACCAATGAAAAATTTTTCCTATTTAATACACACATTTATACTTTAGCTAATATCAATTAAGGTTCAACTTTTCACTTGTCGAATAATAAAATTTAACGCTAAAAATGTTGAAATAAAATGCCTAGCGAATATTCACTACCTCTAGTAAACTAACTTAATTTATGACTATACAATCATTATATTTTGCTAATATTACTTGTTATTTCGCGCGGTCACAGAGATAAGCATGGAAATGCAGTGTGTACTCAACGACGCGTCTATTCTGCAGCCCCATTTCATCACGCTGCTTTTTCGCAAACTAAATTTGAAGTCAGGGGGAGATCATTTGTCGCACGCACACGGGACACGCAACGCGTGCAAATATTTCGTAGACAGCGTCGTCGTTGGCATCGTCATGGCGCGGTAGATACGGTCGAAACTTCAGCTTCTCTCGTTCGTAAACTTCGTAAACCGAGTTACTTTAACGGGCGCAAAGCCCCGCGGCCGGAAGTTCTGACTCTCTTCCGTCGTCGTAATTTGGTTAGGTCCGCGCGCGTTGCTTCTTACCGCGATATAGACAAACTCGCGGAATTGCACTATCTTTCGCGAGCTTCTCTCCCAACGTAGCGGCGAACGGTCTCTAAGCAGTTAGAAAGGGCGCGGACGACTTACCGTAGCGGCCGCGAGTAACAAGGAAAAAGCTCACGCTGTTGCAGCAACTTCCTCATAATATGGGATTTATATCGAATAAAGAGTGATAGGATAATAAAACGAGACTAATAAAATACACAGCTGCTAAAATTACGTTCAACCGAAAATTAAATGAATAATTAAAGAAATCAAGCGAACTCTAGTGTTTGGTCGAATAATATCCTTTCTATGAAAAATCGCATTCAAGAGAAAAAGTCGTAACAAATTGAGCTAAAAATTTTAAAAGGTGAAAAATGTACAATATTCGTCGATTTACATAATATTACAGTAATGTAAGCATTATACAATTTGTTTTGTATCTTTCGCCGCGGCTTCACAGACAGATTATTATTCCTATGTGAACGCTAATGTCTGTTGATTTCTACCCGACTTTCTCAGACAATAACAAAGCTCGTAGCTGCGGCAAAGTTGCAAACATGTTCTCACCAAGTAATCGGGTGAAACTACCAAATCAAGAAGTATTTGCCTGCTACGAGAAGTGAAACGGGCGCGCACGCGGCAAGTAACGCCTACTCGAATAACCTCGGTGTTCTGGATAGTTTCGAAATTACTCTGACTGCACTTCCGCATGGTGCGTCGAGCAACGCGGAATAATTGCATCGCATTAAACTCACCCCTTTACAGCCGGGCGTTCCCTCGCGCGTGTCCGTATGGAGATACTTAGAGATAAAAAATTCACTATCGTCCGTGAAAATTTTTGATCTAGTGAAAAAGTTGAGCTTGCAAAACTCCGCTTTAGAAAAGTATATATACATTTTCACGAAATAATTCGCGATATATCTACGAATATATACATGATTCTCTAACTATATGATGTCTAAATGTATTATACTTCTCATATACATATACATTTTATAACATTAATAAAATTAATAAAATACAATGTTCGCAAGTAAATTTATTTCTGTTTTATTTTTAAACTTTTAAATTTTTAATTTTTGCAAACAATAATTGTACACATATCTTCTAAAAACACCTACATGCACCTACTGCATCGATAACAAAAGCCGCATCGAAGCACTTAAAACGTTAATGTGACAAAAAAAATCGAATATACTAGTTCGGGAAATAAAGAGCCAATTGAAAAATATAGCTCAGCAGAACACGATTTAATTGCGGTTCAAATCGCGCTATTAATTATAGTTAACCCAGACACACAACATGACCTCTCGAATTGTACGACCAAGCCGATAAATCATCGTTGCCGCACGCGCGTTCGTAAAATTATAACGAGGCAATTATAATCGTAAAATTTTCATCGTTAAACGCGAGCCATTAAATCTTTCGTCCGCGCGGAGTCCGCAAGAGTCTCATTGAATTACTGAATCTCGGAGATGCAAGAAAGAGATCTCCACTTTCGGACTCCGCAGTTCGTGAAACTATTCCACGAACGCTTAGATATCTTTCCACTTTTTCTCGGCGAGTGGAGAGACCGGGAGAGAATCTATTTAACTTTTATGATGCCCTAGGAAGGGTCTTTACTGTTCCTCGATAGACCGGCGCGTTTCGCTCGAAAGGAAAACTCTCTCTCTCTCGAAAACCTCGACGGCCTTTTTGTTCACCGGAGTAACCGGTGATCACGACGATACACCGGAGAATTCTCAAATAGCGATGGCGGTCGATCGTTTGATGAAAATTCGTCGGAACTCAAACTAACGTTGGTCACTCTGGAAGCGCGGTAACGAGGTAGCGGTCGCGAATTCAATCTCGGTCCCTGACCGACGATTTAACTTCTCCACTTGCCTCTCGACTATGAAGTTCTCCCCTTTCGACGAAGTGGATCTTTCAAGCACAGTAGACAAGTGAAGTGTTTCGCAACTGTTGGAACAGGAATGTTTGCGCGTTATTTTCCCATACTCGACTACGCGGTGTTCTCTGGCCGCGATCGATGTGTCGAGCGGCAAAAAAAAAAGAGAGACGACGAGAGAGTCCGCAGCTATCAGTGAGGCGGTAAGATTGATAGAGGAATCGGTCGTTCGATCGATGAACCTTCTAGCCTTCTACCAGTCACGATAAGCACCGCGCCGCCTCGGGGGATTAAATCCGCGACGTAATTGGGTAGAAAAATGACCAGCCACTGCCGTTTCAACGACGAACGAAAATAGCGTCGTCTGATATTTGTTACTGGGACAGATATTTTTTTCTCGTTATCGATATACGTAATTATCAGAAATTATATTGTATTTGCAAATCGGAAAAAAATTGCAAAAGTTAAAAATTAATTTTTCAGAAATCGTTAAAAAATCTTTTTAATATTATCCAGCAATAATATATTCAAACTATTCTGAAAGTTTAAAAATTTCAATTAGGAGACATTCCTAAAAAAAAACCGTTACGCTCACAATGGTACTTCCTGAAATATATGAGTGTAATCTTTTTATATTAAGGTACGATTTATATTTATATCAGATATAAAACAATCCTCCCGGAAAGGTGGAACTTTCTCTTCCTTTTTTAAAGAGGGCGACTAATTTTAATGAGCAACCTGTGCATCTACCAGACACGTCCGGAGAGCGACCTAAAGACGTACAACACAGCGCGGCGCCAGGTGCATCTAAATGGGGCTAGCGAGGTCTAGAATCACTTCCAACGGTCACGTTTCGGTATTTACGAGCTCCCTCTTTCGCTGAGACGGAACCACGGACACCCATCGACCCAATCGCAGCAGCCAGCCAACTCAGGATCGTTTCAAAACCACCGATAGTACGCTAACGTACATCTCCAAAACCGCATTCTCGTTTCGTTGACTGTACGGACAAATCGATTATACCATTTACTATCCGAGTTATTAATTGCCGTTATAAAACAAATTATAAAACTACACTACAACGAACTATGATTACTTACTCTACCTAAAAAATATTTCAAAGTATCGTAAAAATAATTTATACCTTACAAATTCATTTTAAATTTCTTATCTTTTATACCTCCCCTCTCTGAGACACTATAATTTTAATTATTATGGTATCTAATTATTTTTAATAAACTCACTTCAACTCGCATTCTAAATTATATATTTTACACAACGTTACGTATAAAAAAGGACACTATTTATATTATTCAGCATTATACAGCCTACGGTAACTGAAAGTGACATCTCGCTAACAAAACGTATCCTCAAAAGCTTTGAACGCAAACAATAAAATGTAAAATTTCGTAATATCTCTTATGAGCGAGCACGCAGCAATTCTGTCACAGCAGTTGTGACAGAACGGGATGCTGCAGCATGCGTACAGACCGCGACAAACCCGTCTAGCAAATTGCTTTTAATCTCTACTCTCAATGTGGAAACTAAATCGCCAATTCGTGAAGTGCCCGAGAAACGACGTAGAATGTCTGAATAGCGTAAACCTTATTCATACCGCGGCTCCAAATCGCAACGAAGTTAAGCCGTAGGAACGGCTCCGAGGAAAACTATATTGTTCCACGTAACAAAGCCACTTCGCCCTTGTTATACGCATTAGGATCACAGTTCAGACGTAACATCTTGGAAGAAGGTACGATAGACGCATCGAAAGAGAAAACACGACCGGGGCAAATATTCCCCTACGCACAAATCCTTATTTATACGCGCGACGTAATCGGATTTCGGAGGTAAGAATTCTCTACAGTTTAAAGTACCCATAAAAGTAACAAACGAAATATTTCTTCGTAATTTTAAAGTAATTTGAAAATGTTGGATTGATATATCGTTTCGAACAGAGCGCGTGCAAACTGCACTAATTACCCGTGCGGCTGTCCAGCCATTAGTATGAATAAGTAAGCATCCCCCCGCGACCGTGAAAAATAAAAGACGTTTAATTAAAGAGAGTCTTTAGGGTGAATTTAAATCGCCTGATTTCGTAAAGTCGTCTCGTTAACTTTATACTCTTTTTCGATGTACTGCATTCTTTTGTCGCGACACGAGTGTTTGCATTAAAGGAAGTTTCCTTTACTATATAGAATCGTAATTAATTTACATAATTCTAGAATCCGCACAATATTCACAATTCCACGTACTTTTTCTTTGTTCGGATATTTTCTTAAAGGAATTCAGGACAATTATACAATAGTCGGATTATAGACAGATCCGGTTCGCTCTTTTCCGTTAAATCGTTTTATCTCCAAGAATCTTCCATCAAGAGCACAATGGAGTCTCAACAAATTATTTAATAAGCTCATTATCCTCGCGGAATTAATAATCTATTTGATAAGTTTCAGAAAAAAAATTGGCATTTCTTTCTTTCATTTCCCTCATATTTTATAGAATAAAATTATAATAAAACATAACTTTTTTCAGCTACTAGAAAATTGGTTATAACCATCACGTTTACTAGTAAAGCCTTATTATTTCACTTATATTTTTTGCCACAATTGGTAATTCACGCGAATTAATATTTTCGCACCGATTTCGATGCACGACTTAGACTTTACAGCGTTAAACGCCATTTATACATGCATGAAAGAGGAAATCGAAAGTCACGAATCTATTCAGAACTCTATGCATCCGCCACAGCGGACGGACGAGACCACTTATCGCGCTCGAGCTGGTTAAATATGCGATGCACCGCATCGTTCCTGTAAATTTGCGAGCATCGGAGATGCGGGAAGTCGGTTGATACCGCCGTATACGCTCGCTCGCGCGCGTCAAGAGGGAATACCGAGACTTCGGCGGACTTTGGATGCCTTAATATTACATTCCTGGTTTCCTTCGTGCCGTCGAGCTCCTACGACCGGTCCATAAGCAAGCACCCTATCCTAAAGCCCGACGGTGCACGGCACGAAACGCTGCTGCGGAACGAGCCAGTTGGCCCCTGGAGAATCTCGGGAGATCCTCTTGTATATCTAGCGGAAGTAGCTGGACTCGTTTCGTATACTTCAGCCATATCATCCGGAAAATGCGGCGGGACTCGGAAAATAACGCAGAACGCAAGAAGAGACGTCTCTCCTGAGAACGTGCAGCAACTTAATTCCTTTTTGTGCTCGCAAGAACACCACCAATTTACATTGAGTTTAAAAATACGAAATTTAGAGATACCCGCGAGTATTGTTTGCGGAAAACCGTAGAAAAGAATGTAAAATACTGATCATATTTTTAATCTCTTCAAATTTCCAAAAAAATGTTTTACCATAAAATTATTATGCATTAATATCCCATTTTATATCCTCATTCATCTCTAATTGTATCAGAATTAAAACAAATTTGTTCACGGTGACATAAAACTGTGTACAATTGCAGGTAGCTGTCGACAGCAGATTCGTGCAATTACTTATCCGCGAATCGCCGCATAGCTTATGAGCACGAGAGCAGCTCTGCTTGGCTAGACGGCCCGGCTGGTGAATTATGATCGAATGGCCCGAATATTCTTCTGGCAAATACCGTCTTTTGTCTCAGTCTCTTTAACAATTAATAACGCGCATGAATTTTCTTTCGTCCATGAAACTGATCCGCGCGTTGCCATAAAAGAGGGGAGGAGAGAAGAGAAAAGAAACTGGAAATAAAGTGGAATGCGGGAGTATATACGACATAATGGGGTAACAGGTAGTAACGGGCTGCGCGAAACAGAGGGCTCGAGAGCTTCAGGCCCATAGCATATATCATGCGGTAATGGTCCCGTTGCGGCGGGGGCGACAGCGACCGCGCTAAAGTATCTACAGAGGGTCCCATTGGCCGTACTCACCGCGGCCTGACGTGGAAATAATAGCTTTTCTGAATTAGACTACCGAACAGGGGCACCCCCGTTCGCGCGTATCCGACAACGGACGCTTCGAAATCCTACGTTAGCCATCGACGGCGGGCCGCCAAGATTCATGCGCCGGTACGCGAAATTTAGAAGAGACCCCTCGAAGCGCGCTCGTAAGTAACGAGGGTATACAGGGTGAAATTATTTAGCGGTAATGCGGCCAGGAGCTCGTTTCGTGCTCGCGAAGGAAGGAGAAGAACGGGCGATGAGCAAGAACCGTACTTATCGATTTCGCGACTCGTTATTTTTCCCGAACGACGATGGCGAAAAGACTTTTATAGTTTTTCGTGGATAAACTTTATGGACGCGTCATCAGCCGTTCACAAATTATAGCGGCAATCAAGGTAATAACAATTTTCAAATAAATGCGATACCGCAATATCCGCCGATAATATTGAAGATATTATTGTGTCGATAAAAAACTGCATAATTATATGTATATAAGTATGCATTTAAAAGTAATTAAAATCACGTTATTACTTTTCTATCTCACAATATTTTTATGCGTATTAAATAAGTTTTTATTTTCAAGATATTTTTAATTATATTGAGTTTATTATGAAAAATATATTTCGATTTATCGTTATGTCATATTACTCCAATTTTCCTAAATATTTTATGTCGAATTAGAAATAAATATATTTCCTACACACGTTTAATTATCGTAATTCTCAAGCGGGATACTTGCTGGCGAAATAGAACTCTTTAATTCAATCAGGAGCGCAGACGAAACTATACAGAAACAAGGGGTTAACGCTACGAGTGTTAACGCTTCGTTGGCTCAATAAGAGGGAGTTTCCCAGAACAAAACCGTGTAACAGAATTACCGCGCATGGTGCGCATCTGTTACGTAACAAATGTTTTCCGCGCGATTTTAGCGCGTTATAGAGGAAAATGGCGAGCGAGGAAGCGATTGAGCACGACGGCGCCGCGGAACGTAAAGCTCAATGCGCTTGATTTCGTCAATGCGACGCGCACGATGACGCGAATCACGAAGGGATAAGTATAAAATCTAAGACCAACTTACGCGAAAGCTGATTTTCGTGCCTCGAGATCGATCCGACGGGGCAGGAAAGCTCATTTTACGCGAAACCGTTTCCCCGGAAGCAAGGGCACGTACGTAACACGCCGCTATCGTTGCTTACCTTATCGATGACTCGCGATAAGAGCACGCTATATACCACGACCGAAAACCCGAAAAATACCGACCTAAATGCGGTTATCGTGCACTCGGTTCAAACTACAGCGTAATAAGAGACTATTTCTTGTAATTATATAGACAGATGCATAAAATACGGCGATTAAATTTTATATACTCAAATGTATAAATACTCAGAAGTAAAAATATGGCAGAACTTGGTTCTCTATTTAATTTCAAGTTTAGATTAATTCGATTTTATCATAACGCTTAGCAATATATATATATATTGTTGAAAATTGAAGTCATCATGACAGTTTCTCTGCGTAGTAAAAGTAAATAATAAAATATAAATTACAATATTTCTCATTGTTAGCACAGCAATATTCCGCTTGGTAACGGCAAACTGTCCAGTCAAAGGATGCCTTTTTAACGGTGCCTTATGTCGGTCAAGCGTTTGAGCAAACGTAGCTGAAAACGAATCGCAAACCGTTCGCCCGATACCCGTAGAGGTACCGTTAAAAAAGCACCTCTTTCATTAATACAATCGATACGTTCTACCTTTCCTGCTCATTTGCATTGCAATACGTTCAACATTTTTCTACGATACACGACCTCGACGTTTCACATTCGCCGCGGAAATTCGACACGGAGCGTAAAATATCGAAATTCATCGCACTAACGAGAATTCGTCCCAAGTTTGATCGGCATTAATTACGTCGTGCGATAATTATATTCGCGGGACCTCGATCCCCTCGGGTCGAGAGTGTCATCGAAGAATCTCTCGTTGATCCAATGTTACACATCGCGCTATTCTTCTTCTCTATACCAAACAGCCGATGCGGCAAACAGGTTCCGAACAACATTCCGGTAATATATGCGATTTCGTATGCAAACGCAGAGATACAAGGCCCACCCTTTCCACACAATGGCTTATGTCATATTCGCTTTCCATTCTCTCCCTCTCTCTCTCTTATCCCTCTTGTGCTCCCATTTCTATTTGCCCTGTTTTCTCTTTCCATCCCCTGCAGTACTATACAGTGTGTCCCAGGAGGAAAGGTCAATACTTTGGTAGGTGATCGGTCACTGCGAACGAGAAAGTTCCTGCAAACACGTGTTGAAATCCGAGCTGCAAGGTGCATTAAGGTTGAATACTACGCGATCCTACAAATCTCTAGCATCTCAAGATTAAAAGTTTCGCAAAGACTTATTATTTTAAAAAGTATATCGGTTTCGTTTTATTATTTACAATCTGATATCAAAAATGTAAACATTGTATAAGTTTCTATTTAATAATAATGTCATTTGCCATGTTTGTGTAGTTTTTTATTCGAAACCACTGCGAACGACAAACTGTATAGAATAATGATCACCTGTTTAATCGAAGTTTCTTTATTCGAATGACTCTCGTCTTTCCTCCTAGAACTTCCTTTATCTTGCTCATTTCGGTCTTCGTTACTTTAACGCAAATCGCACTGCAGACCGACGCGTTACTCCGATCTATTTTTAGATACCTACGTCACTCGGGCAACTCTGAGTAGCTCGCTCGAGTTAGTACGCTTGTATAACTGAAACTGCTGATTGAATCGAGTGTAGCGCCGTCGAGCCGAAGCACGGCATCGGATTATTTAAACCGGTAACGCTCGTGATCAAAGCGTAATCGAAAGTTGAGAAAATAACATGCTCCCGCGTTTACATTATCCATCTTTCGTCCATCTCTCAAGAGTCGCGATGTCAAAATAATGGCCTTCCTGTATTAGACTGTCGAGCAATCGCGTATAACGCGGGTAATTTTGTATATCGATTACTCGGTAATTGCAAGCAGTTGCTCCGCGATAATTTTCTACAAGAAAGTCTGCCCGCATAAACGTAATCTCTCGTTAAAATTCATAACTGCGCAAGATAAATTGACGAAAAGTACATTCATCCTTCATTCATCTGGTATCTCGTGCAATTTCAGGTTAAATATCTGGGTATAATATTAATAATTTCAAGTTGCGACAGCACAGATATGTGAAAGTGATCCTTTTTCGTATTTACACTATTAAAAATTAAATTGCCGTATTTTATGCTTGATTTTATGTTTCGAGCTTTCCAAAAATCAAGAAAATATAGAAGATAAGCGATTTCAAAAAAAATTTTTTCCAAGACTTCATTATTTTAATCGCAGAATTTTAATCTGTCCAAAAATTCTCCACGTAAATAAAAAAAATCGATCCATGTCTCCCAATACGCTTTTGTACACTGGTTATTTTACTTGTTTATATTCCATGAGATAATCATACGATTACTGATATTACTGCATTCGTTTCGCATCCGGCAGACTGTTTCGGTCAAGAATCGTTCAATCGACACGAGCTAGATATGCGCACATAGTTATCATTGCCGGTAAATCCTGACTTAAGAGTTTTACTTTTCCCGACTGGTCACATTATTCGCGAGAAATATGAAAGACTCGGATAAACTCCGACGACGTCGTAAAACTAATAAACGATACTCCCCGGTCGACGACGTTTATCGGTTCGGTGACCTACCGCTATCATTCGTTTGCAGAGAGTTTCAATCTTTCGACCGATATTTTCAATAACCTCACGGCATGTATACGTAGGGCTCGCGGTTCCTACACATCGCGCAGACATCATAAAACCCACTATGCGACCCGTGGTTAACGAGGTACCGCCGCAGAGAAAAAGAGACGGAAAGAGACGGACGAGAAACGACTTCATCGAACTCCTCGCATATGTTTGCGGCTCGATTTAACGAGCATAGCGACGATGCCCGCTGTCACTACCTAGAGGACGATCGAGAATTTCATTCGTTCGCCGGTGCTTTCCAGAACGATGCGTTTTCCATCCCCACTCCTTCCTCTACCCGTGGTCCATGTCCCTCTCATTCTCCCTTTACCTCAATCGTAAATTATAATCGTGAAAATACGGCTTTTCGGGACATTAAACGGACGGGTTCGCGCTTTAAATAAAGTGGCGAACATTGGCGAATGGCGAGGGACCAAACTGGAGAGAGGGGGTTGGTTGGTTAATGCGGCACAAAGGGGGCTGCGGACCAGACCGACCGCGGGGCGAGCTTATAATTCCTGATCAGCATAAATCTTCTCCCTCACGCGCGCAACATACCGCACATATAGTCGCCTCCTTCTGCATAGATCCACAGTCAAAGTTAACCCCCGTCCTCTCACACGCACAATAAATACCCTTTCCCCCGGGGAGACCGTCCTCCGATGCAAGGCCGGATACCACTTTGAAGCGGATATCCCGCGGCCAATGGGAGACGACAGGATCAAAAGTGCCTTCGAGATGGTACGAATTGCAAATTTCCTGCTTAACATTGCGTCGAGAGAGGGTGGATGAATGGCGGTGCATAATAAGGGTTATAGACCGTGCGGTGTTACCGTGTATGTATCACGATAGGGAGGACGATGCCTCGGAAAGCATTACATATCCGACTCCGTCATAACGCCACGGAAAATCTTCGTTGACGCGGAACGCCGGTTTCTGGGGCAGAACAACAAAGGTCTATTGATGCGCACGCCATTGCCACGTTGCATGAGATGTTAGCTCGAGTTTTCAAATTTCCTGGCAGGATTGTCAGATAAAATTCGAAAATTTTCCTTTTTCCTAAAACGTACGCCCGTTTGCGGGACTTTTGCGAAATCAAATACAAAATATTTAAAAAGGTCTTTAAAAGAGACGACTGTTTTCTCACAAATATAAATATATTTAACGAGGTAACATAATAACGAAACGTCAATTAATATTGTAAATAATAAATGTTTTACTTTATTTCTATCACTGCGGGAAATTTTCGCAATTTTATTCCTCGTATATTTTATAATGGTTTTCGTTTTCCCAGACGTTTCTCGGTTTTACGATGAATATGTAATAGCAATCTGTATATTATATTTTCCGTTTTCTGTATCAATACTAAAAAATATATATTCATACAGCGGAGTTCGGTGCAACGGATGATGGTGCCGTTATTTAGTCGATGATAATAAAAGGAATGATGCCCTGTTCCTCGTGAAACGGGCCACTTTGTGGCTGCCGTCGCGGTCTATACGATGCTATCGATGCACACTTGCGTCAAACGAAACGAGCGCTTTGAATTAAACGATCGCACCGCAAGAAGCCCTAGATAAGGGCTTAAGAGCGTTGAAAACAACTTCCGGTCGCTTCCGGTCGTCTCGATTCTCCTCTTGATATCTGACACGTCGGCATTAGTGACTGGTTAATCGGTAGTTAATGAGAAAACGTCGTCAAATATAATCGCTACTAAACGGAAGCAAATTTTCACGTTAAATTTAATAGAAATATGAAAATGTTAAAATAATGAAATTACTAATTAATCACTTAATTAATATGACTATGAAATTATTAAAGTATAAAACCTGATTAACGATTGGTCTTTACCACGAGTAATATCGCGAAACTGATGGTCGCCAGATAGTTTATTGGGTCGTTCAAAATCCACATAAAAAGAAATCAATTAAATACGCGGTTTAGCGTGGCTCATATATGGGTCATTTAATCAGCAAGCCTCTCTCGTTGCCAAAACCTGATACGCGGCCGAAATGCGTTCGGTGTGCATACACCCAGGGCGTGAGCGTGTGTCGCATTTGTTTGCGTTGCACAAACAGGTGCCGCAGTTACCTGCGTACTTTGTCGAGCACGGAACAAGCGTCAATCACGAGATCTGCATAACGCAACGAGGGTCAGAGCGATCGATGGACCGGGAGCGACAGGAGACCAGACAGGAGACCAGACAGGGGGACCGAATGCGTTCTTTCGAGAACGTGGGGAGATAGCGAGCGCTAATGAAACGGCGAGTTCCAATTCTCCACTTCGGAGAAATCGGAGTGTGCGTACACTAATTATTCGACGAATTGCGTCATTAACCGAATAGTCTGAATTTGCTCGTTGCGACGAGGTCAGGGAGGAGCCGGGGCGATAGACGGGAAAAAAGATACCCGGGGGTGTCGCCGGTTGCCCCGTCGGATAGTTCGTAGATTCGTTACGTACGTTTCGTCGTCGAATGTTAAATCGAATTTCTGCGGTGGCTCCCGAATTGAAATTACTTTCCGCGAACTTCCCCCGACATCGGAATCGTACGAATCGACAATTTTTTTCTAGTTGTCGCTCTAATCTGAGAGAGAGAGAAAGAGAGAGGGAGATTCCGCCTACTCCCGATGAATGAACACGCGATGGCAAATCCATGCTTGCTCTTCGTGAACGCGAGAATGGTACTCAAGCACCTCGTTACAAAAATCACCGCTTCCTTGTTGCCCGCCGCGAGGGCTGCACTTAGGTTGAAACGTGTGTATTAAAACGTGTGTTATCACCGGTTGCTCGTAGCTGCATTAATGAAATCCGATGAAAAGGCGAGATTAATGCGCATAAATATCTCGCGTTGACGGCGTAAACGCAAGCGGCCGCTTGGTGCGTTCCGAGAAGCGAACTCGTCGGGGTAATTACGTAAGAAATATGTACATAGATAGCGCGGTCATTAGATTTTCACCGGCAGGTAGAAGGTACGCGTATCATTTTCGTCGCTTTCTTCTGGCGAAAGATTGAAAAGAATTCCGCACCATTAGGTAAACCAAGAGGCGGTTCTAAATGAGGCAGATTAAATGTATATATAAATCGCGTACAGAATTATGTGGATGCACCAGTAAATGACGATTAAGGAACGCAATTAAATGATTTAACTATCTGATAAATAATATGCATATTGTCCTATATACTAAATCCAAATCTTCCAAAACCATCCAATTACCAGTAAAATATTATTAGCTTTGATGCCTTATCTTTTAATTATGTCAGAATGTATCATTAGCGTTATCAAAAATGTAGACTGTTTGCGAAAACGAATATTCAAGGTATTGATACTCGTTCACGGAGATCAATTTGTTATACGTATACACAAATTGTTGACATGAAATTCGTAATGCTCGAAAGAGATAAGGCACTGTATAATCAGAAAATAGAATAAGCAGCGCGGTACGAGCTCATTTTACGACATTCGACTTCGGTAACAGAGCTAACGCGTTTCTCGCGTGATCACACGTTTCTCACATATATACGTACGCCATCGGCAACTACAGTCATTAGTCCAGAATCTACGTTTATAAAGCGGGTACTAAATCACTGGTGGGTCGTAAGGAAATACCTCTTAGAATAATCTTGAATAGAATTTGTATTGCTCCGCCACGTCATTTATATTATACGCTTGTACAATAAAAATTCATATTCACAGAAGTCATATTTTACATAATTGCCGTGTATCACTGGCACGTAACTGATTAACTTTGAGATAATTTATATAAAAGATCCCTTTATATTCGGTGTGGTTGATGAAATACTCATTAGACTTTATTTCACTATTTTATTTTATTTCAAATAACACATAATGAAATCATTAATAAACGTAGATGGGCTATAAAAGATTAAGATAATCTTTGCATATTAAAAAAATTAATAAATATTTCTATTAAATGTATGAACTAAAATATGTCATATAATTGCGAAATATTTTCCATCCTTTTATTAAGTTTGTGGCAATATCATATTTATTTAAATGAAAAATCTGAATGTTACTTTCTTGCACAAGTTGATACAATATTTAATCTTGAAAGAATATAAAGAGAAACCAAATGGAAATTTCAAATATTAAAAATATATGAGAAAAGAAAGCAATGTAGCTAAATATTAACAACTTTCCTTCATCACACTTTGTAAATATTAATTTATTTTTATTTTACATCAATACATACAGTAAATATCTTATTCCAACCTTCATCCATATCAATACCATGATGGAATTTAAATAAAAACTTAATATTCCAAATATGTCAATATTTTATGAGTTTTATATTTTACTTCTATCTTTTTATTTTTTATTATTTATTTAAGCAATAGAATGGAATATTCTATTAATAAAAAAAATCAATTGTAAAGTAATCGATACTATAAAATTACGAATAACTTTAATATGTAAATCATCATAGTATTCTTCAATATGCTTTCTGAAACTCGTATATATTTACATACAAAATATTTAGTAAAAAATATGAAGAATGATATAAAGAATGATATCTTTACCAAATTTAAAGGCAAGCTTATTTTAAATATTTCAATTTTTTTATTATCTTTCAATTTATGTCTACGAGTTTCTCTTATATAATAATTGTACAAGCTACTGGTGAATTATACAATTAATATTACATTGTAAAAGACATCAAAATGCACCAATGAATGATACATCAACGCAAGCTCTATTTTACGAGCTTCATATGTATGAGATAATTCCAAAATTAAATTTCAATATTAATCTGTTTTAGCCCATCCATTTTAGGACACTGAATCTGTGAGAAATAAAACATTTATCTACCATGATCCCCAAGCAATCGACATGATGTCATCACATCTTGTGTATATTTCATACAGTTTTCACAGATTCATTATCTCGCATTGGAAGATAATTTAACACTCACCGATATGATGCGCAACAACGAAGTGTTAGTACGAACTGCGTTGAACTGTAAAATAAAAATACGGTCAAGTTATAGTAACGTTCAAAATAATATTTCAAGAAATAATTTTCGCGCACATAAAATAATTATCAATTATTTCCACAAGTAAGCAGATCATAAATACTGTACTTACCCTTAGGTTGCTCCGCCGTCGCCCGACGCCACCCAGGCCTCCTTCTCCTCCTCTCATGTTCTTGCGTTCCTGTTTCTTTGCAGCACTCACACAACTCTCACTCGCGAAAACGCGGTTAATTACGATCGCGCGTGAACTAATTATCGGTATACAATGATCGCGCGACACTTGGCACGACACTCCTGATGTTAATCGCACGCGATACGTGCTTTACTGCGTTACGACGGAATAAGTGCGCGCAGAAGATACAATCGTACGAAGCTATGATTCGATCTATACACCTAACGCATCACGGATACGTAAACGAACGAAGCTCGAACTGTGGGGAGTTCTAATGCATGGAATCAATATGAAAATACCGAATTTACGCTGCAAACATTAATACACGGAATTAATTATAATTGGATTGATCTTGTCGCAATCGCGTTTCGTATCATAATGCGACGACGCGACGTATCGAGCTCGCACCATTGCGTATTTGTGTCTCGCGATAATTTCGAAATGCCCATATATGTACACAAGGAAACGTTGCGATTGTTGCGAATGCAAGTGTCGCGCCGCCTAAGATTTAATAGCTAAATAAATGTACATCAAGCATTCTGTTCTTTGTATCTCGAATCAATAGACGATACGTGTCACGGCTTTCCATTACTTGTATCACTCGATCCAGAAATTCGCATATTATTTCGCGTCAGTTCAAAGATGACAGAGCAAATTACATTTGCGAAACATCAGATCTACGCGTCGCCAGAAACGTAAGTCGTAAATTATCACGAAACAATAATCTACTATTCTCATTTCCTGTCGATCCGATATCTCTTTCGGACATGGAAATCGCGCGAAGTATACGCTTCAACAATTGTCGTCACGGTAGACTTGCGAATTGTTAATTGCAGGAATCGAACAATCGTGCTTTGAGAGATAATAACGCGACGATATGCGGACCTGTTCGCTCCGCTACCTGCCTGCTCGAGCCTCGCCGCGCGAATGATATTACGGTGAACCACGCGTAACGTAAAAATACCGATACGCCGTACACCAAAAAACGTAAACAACGCCGAGCGCCGCGCGCTAGTCAAAACAGCAATTACGAAAAATATTTAATATGTAAATATTAAATTGAATCTAAGAAACTAGCAAAATCGATTATTTTATCGACATTAATTTAAGCAAGCGTAAGATTTTTTCTTTTAATGTAGACATGGAACGTATCCGTCGATGTACATCTGAACTCGTTCGTACTTACGTCCATGCTCGTTAAAACAAGCTCGTTCATTCGTGTTTATTCGCACTCGTTGCTTAGTCTGGATTTTAAATAAATTTTGATTGATGAGCTCTCTCACACTTCGTTTTATGGATTAGTTATAGCATTGCGTAAGACTTTGAGATATGTATAATTTGTTTTGTCGATTTACATATCATATATTCATATATCAGATTTTTCCGTTCTTTAATTAATCTCCAGAGAACACAATATTGAATTATTATATTAGAATAGCCTGTGTTTTACGTATCCTATTCTTTTAATCGGTACGAACGACATGTTACACTTATATACCAGTGTCTTTAGAAAAAAGAACCGATATACTATTGATGGAGGTACAACGAGCGTAGTAGCTGGTAACTTGAGTGGGTAAATAAGGGGCGTATTTGCTTGTGGCGGACGCTTTGAAAACGAGCCTGCACTTTGAAAATTACTAGCCGTCTAGCAATAATTAACTTACGATTCGTAGCGACTCTAGGCGGACAAGGCAAACATTGCGCAAATCACGCTACTTGGTATTCGCATCGTTAAACAATTACACAACGGCTCTGACGAGTTCGTCGACTTCGTGTCAACAACCGCGTCGGAGAGATTTCTGTTTACTTTGAGGGATTCGAAGCTTTTCGTTCGCGCGCTTTAGAAATTCTTTTGTTACGACGTCCAAATCCCATAAAAGCAAGGCGCAGCCAAAAACAATTGGCATTTGCAAATATGTATGTTACCTCGCAGTTGGCATTGGTTATTTAATTAAAAATGTAGCGAAACGAATGGCTCATCTGGCGTAGCAAGGATTACGAAGTTTTCTTTTAGCAGTATTTAGCTAGTTAGATTATAACTAGAACATTTTCCACGTTGCCCATAGTTAAAGCTAAGACAGCAGCTTATGAATATTAAGTAAAAAAGGGATTCTTATTATTAGATTAGTTCGCGAAGAAGTTTAATGTACGTTAATGGTGTTAAGTTTCATACTTCCGCTTAAATTAGCAGACATCTATAACGTGTAGATTTTCCTTTAATTAAATCTGAGCTAGGCCAACCGGAGAGATTTCAATCTTCGTATACTCGCGCTTCGCCCGAGTGTTTAAGTTTTCCTCAATTCTACGGATATGTACGTGATGATAAAGCAGTGGTGTGCATGTCTTTTACACGCGCTCATTCGTTCATAACGCTTGTATGTGTGCCGCCGTCTCGCGTGACAAGATAATTCGGAAAGTTCCCTCGGTAAACGAGGTGGCGAATGGGACCGGAGTTTAAACGAGGAGGGGGACAACGTGGAAGTGGATCATATCGAGGAACGTTAAGAGAAATAGAGGAAGATAGAAGCAACGGGGGAAAGAGAAAGAAACGGAAACGCGGGTGGAAAGCGGGAAAAAGCGGGAAATTTGCATCTACGCGATTCAGCCGGTATAATGGAATTAAAACGAGGTGGCAGAGCAATTAACTTTCTGACTAATTCCGTGCGTCGCATCTTCGCACGTACGTATGTACGTATGCTTGAGAAAAACAGAGGACGCAACACCAATTTTTACTCACTAACTCGCTTTTAAATGGTAAAAGTTGTAATTTAAAGAATAATGAACACGAATGAATTATGATAACAAATTTAACTAATCAAACAAGCTTTAATTATTAAAAATAATTTAAAAAGATCTAATCAAGACTTACGCTTGATTGCAGGATCTCGAAATTCATTTTCTATATGTCAGTTAAAGAAATTCTTTGCTCGCGCAATACACAAATTTTTATATGAGCAAAAAAATATATTGTATTATTATTTTTAAGCTGATTGATCGAATAATATAATAGCATTTTGGATTACGCAATATAATTCCCTTATACAATCTCCATTCTTGTCGTAATTGTGTAAACGCACTAGCATTTTTTATTAAATATAATTAAACAAATTCTATCTTAACCGAAGATTGCCACATGTTCCGTCATTCCGGTTTATGGAGTATTTGGAGTACATATATGGAGTATATGCTCTGAACTGTCACGAACAAACGGCTGATACATCAGTGCCCATTGAGACAACGCCGCTGTAGAACGGGACGCGAATAAACGGAGACGAAGGAGAGAGGAATCGGGCGAGAGGAATTGAGACAAGAGGTTTGTTCCCCGTGTAATTACAATATATACTGTCAAGATCTTTGTACAAGCGTCGGAAATCCGCGGCAAGTCAACCGTTCACCGAGCAGCATCACTATCGATCCGAACATGATCGTGGTCTCTCAGCGTTTCCTTCCGGAGAGAGAGCTTAACCCCATAACGATGGGTTAATCTCTTCGAGGTGGCTCACCAATATCGTATACGCCCGGAAGGAATCTTGCAGCTAGAACCCTAATTCTCGGAGCCCTAAGTCCCTGGAAACTCTAATAACGTCCATTGTGTCTCACGAACAGCATAAAGAGGCGACATCGATATCCCGGTCAGAAGTTTCCAATGGCGAGCAATTACTTAAAGTTTTACCGAATTGTATTAGTTCGACGCGAAAACGAATCCGCGGAGAGCCAATCCATTCCGAACGAATTGCCGAACCACTTTTCGAGAATTTCGACGCAAGGAGTATTAAGCCGAGCGTAATGGAAGAATAACTCTTGAACAATTAAATTTTTGGATCTGTTCCATATTTCAGAATGTATATAAAACTAATTTTCAGAATAAGTTTATTTTCAGATAATGAATAAAACGATATAATAAAATATGCGTAAAACGAGTGAAAAATCAGCAATAATTTAAATAATAAATTATAAATTTATATCAATAATTACCTATAGATATTTTAATAAAATAATAAGAGCACTAATCGTCTTTGAAAATAAAAAAATACTATTTTTACGCTTTTGTAAATTTGGATATCTAATTCTGGAAATTAATCTTCTCGGGAATAAAATCTCGTATAAAAAACTTCATGCTACATTTTCCATTTATTTTTGTAGAATCATGTCCTCGTTTGTACCACTCATTACAGGATTCTCTGGATCGCTACATTTAAAACTGTCTCTCATTCTCTTTATTCTAGCTAAAAAATTTTATGTTGTCGGTTTATGCGAATATCATTGCAAGATTAATCCCAGTTTAATTGACGTCGGCTAATTAAACCGAAGCTTAACTTCATTCTTTTCGTCTCTTTCTGACTTGAATTCCGGCAAGAAATACAGAATCGGTTAATTTCAGATTAAAATTAACTGCTCTCGGGGTGAAATCGACCATAAATGAAATACGTCTCGAATCTACCGTAACAGGGCGGGACCTACTCGAACGTTGGGCGAACGTTGCCAGTGCGATAACGATAAAATCGGTTTCCTCTGATAGCACCACCTACGAATCGACTCACTCGGGAAGCGTCAGGAGCCACAGCAGCCGCCCTTGTCGGCGTACAAGCGTCAGAGATATTACTTGGTGCGAGCGTGAACGGGGCAGGGGGTGATCTATTATGAGCCTCGCGTGTAATCAGGCGAGCTTCAGGCGCGAACATAAACACGGACGCGTACACGAGCGTACGGATAGGATAGGAGGTGATCTGCGATTAATCTCGCCCGTAAGGAATATACGGGGAAGGCTACTCACGGGGAGCATCGAATAAAGGAGATGATCCGGACGGAGCCGATTTTCGTTGTACGAAAAACAAACTCCACGATGACTTACAGTTTGGCTCTCGCGCACGCGGCGGAGAAAAGCGTCGGAAATAAATCTCGCGCAATAACCGTCAACTTTAAATCCACCCCTTTCCGGCTACTTAATAGATGATGCACGTAATCGTGAGAGACACCATTCGTGGACTCCGCTGAGTGTTATTCTGTAGTGTTTGAAAAACCTCGGCTCGTATCTTTATCTCCCTCTTTCTCTCTCTCTTTCTCTTTCTCCGTCTCCGCACCTTGATACGTCGCGAGAAAACTCCGTTTTGCACACACGGTAAAAGCCCGATGCATACAGTACGCAAAGTCCTCGCGGCGTTTGATCTCGCGTTACTTTTCCGATCCTTCCGAGTACCAAGTTTCTTTTATGCAAAAGGCTCAAAGAGAATGGCGTGTGTGTTCCTACGCATGTAGTATACCGCTATACAAGTGACTGGAATAATGCACGGTAAGAAGAGAGGAGAGAAGAAATCCCGAATGAGAGGATGAGGCAAGACGATAAAACGAGGAACGAAGACGAGTAAGAAAGAGAGACGCGGGACACGGTGAAATAAGGATAGAGAAAGAAACGAGACTTCCTCGTGGGACGTTAACTCGTGCGCGTTCGCCGGCGGCGCGGCACCGGGTGCTTTGTACTCGCAGGCGCGAGTATCTTTGAGTACCCGGTGCACACATACATCAGGCAACGGCGGGAAGCTCGGCGTATGGCGCGGCATGGAAGGTAAGTGAGGTGGAGAGACGCAATTCCGTCCATTCGGAGGCATTCGGGCGCGAGGTTTGTTCCGCATGCACTTTGCATTCGCGGGCGATGCATAATTCGTACTGTCCGAGCACGCGGCGTACGCGCGCGGCACACACGACGTCGTCCGGCCTCTCCTTCCCAGCCTCCTCGCCTCTTCTCCTTCCTAGATCGATGGATCCCATCGATCGCGGGCGCACCCCCTTACGTGTAACTCCCCCCCCTTTGAACCGGTGCGGTGCCGAGCGTACGAGCACGCGGCGCACACACAAATTATGCACATGCCGACGTGTGTTTGCGGCGAACGCCCATGGACTCCGCATACTATCACGAATTATCAAAAAGAACTGTAATCTTCTATGAATTTAGCTATTAATAACTCAGTTCAAAGGAAGTTCGCTATTCTGGTTGAGACAGGAACTAATAAATAATCGTGCTATACATCTCTTGTAAAAAAAATTATTAAAGACATCAGAACGAGAGACATAAATGGTGAACACGTCGCGTTTCCTACTTTCTGTAGTCGTGTGCAAGATAAAAATAGATATTTCATTTTTAACGACGACGAAGATAATACGAACAGTACGAATAATAACCTGCATCTTTTGAAAAGAATATTGTGGATACATCGCATGTATATATATTTGTATGTAGTAAAAAGCGCGCACGTAACAAGACACTACATTTCGCTTTTCGAAAGAAAATCCTGCGCGATATTTCTCAGCAGGTGCACCGCAGAGACAGGTGAACGACTGACAACCGAGTAAATATTGTCATGTAGACGAGCGCACTCTTCTCGTCGCCGGGAACGTATCTCGTAATAAAAGGCGGTAGAATTCTCAGTTGGGACGATATCGCCGATAAATCCTTTCTTTCACATGCAAGTAATAGACGTTCGAGGGCACATTGTTGTCGGACGGTAATATTTATCGCCGCGAACGGCGACCATAAGTCTCGCGAGAAACGGTTACAAGGATTTTTCGCGTGGCGGTATACTTTTAGCAATACGGATTCCATCAAGAATGTAATAGAAACGGCCGTTACTCCGGAAAGTGGAAATAACGCGCGATGTCCTTTATCGCGGGAGACCTATCGAACGATAATAAAATTGATTCATCGTATACATGCGTATGTACAAAAAATTTCAAAGCTATCGATACTGCTCCGAGTTTAAATATTACTCTATCATGCGGAACGTGATAAATCAGATCTGTTACGCGCATCCCTCTATTGTGTAAAAATTTTTAATCCACCGATATTATTCACGGATCTACCTACGTGTAAGCATGTTCAGCCTTGACGAATGCAATCCAATACCGATTATGATATATTTTTTCCAAAATACGATTTTTGCGTGTCAAAATTGAAATGTCACCGCAATAAATCACTCGTTAATAAATATTCACTTGTGTATTTAGTATAATTTCAAAATAACGTAAAAACTATTTAGTTTCAAATTTTTTTTTTAGAATTGTATTCCGCTTTCTATATAAATTAAAACCTTGTACGATGCACCGACATCAGCATGAAAATATCGAATATTAAAGCGCAACTGTAACGACTAAACTTTTTCCATCCACTCTGCCATGTTGGCAGAGCTGAAAAGACCCGTAAACCAAATAGCCCCGTTTTACGCGAACTCCGCGCGTTTGAAATCGTTATCTTAAATCTTTCATCGCTACGACCAGGAAACGGAGACCACTTTGCTTCTCCTCGCGATAGGCAAATGATAGCCCCGTGCCAAAATTATTGCTATCCATCTTAACGTATATTCAGCGGTCCGGATACCCGTGTACTTGCACTTCGATAAAGTATAGGGCGCGAAAGTGGCCGACCTTAATTGTAAAACGGAAGTCTCCTTATCGATCGGTACCAACGACGTAACTAACGGTCGACGAACCCTCAGGTATTCCCGATCGAATTTCCGCATAGTTTCTAATTCCGGCGCTTATCCGCCTCCAATTTTGGATCGACTTCGCGGTTTCTATCTCGATTGTTGTCGGAATAATCGCACCAAAATAGATTATAATAACTTGCTGAAAGAGCTAAGCTTGCGCGGACGTTATTTGACGAAGTGCACAAATTAAGAATACCTATAATTGAATAATTTAAAAAAATCTGTAAACAGATTATTTTCAAATTTACTTCTTTGCTAATATAAGTTCTAAACTCTACAACCTATAATATCTGTAGACACATGTTATTTATATTATTATTTACAAAAAAGCAACAATTTTTAATATTATCTTTTTTATATGACATTCACTTATGGTATTCTGTACATTGGAGTTTCAATTTAACCTTGCACAAAATATTTTCCTGAACCTATCAATTTGACGAGCTTGTTAAACACCTCTTTGAAGCTACAGCATTGGCAGCGACGTTGGTGGCGCCTACGCTCGTAATTTTCACGATGACGAAGAAATCACCGGCGTGTGGAGGCGAGCTGCAGGGCTTTCAGAAAGTCGAGTAAAAAGTAACGTTATTAGTAACTCAATCATAATGTCCGGTGGCCCAACAAATTGTAAAACTCAAGCAAAGCTTGCTCGCGGTCGAAGAATATTGACCGTAACGAAAACAACCGTAAATTTATCGCGGCTAAGATAAATAATACAGCGATGCTGTTACTCTTTACCGTCGAAAATATTTTCGTCCCGTAAAAATTGAAGTAACGGCCCCGTCGCAAGCACGTGCACGAACAATTGATTCATAACGAGTGCCAAACGAGTCCGAGATTGCCACGCCGATGTCGGAACTGCCGGCCGTCGCAGCGTAACGTAGTTTATTACGGTTGACCGTGTATTAATAAATTCCGTTTACGAGCCAACAGGCGACGCCTATAATTCTTCGTTCGCCCTGTCTTGCCACGAAAATAAATAACATCCGACGCGTTCTTCGATGCGTGAAAACCAAGCAAAGAATTATAGAACGTTCACGTCACGAAGGAGAAGCGTTACCGCACTCGGGAACGTGGGGAGGAAAATATTTAATAAAATCATGCGTTTTATTCTTAAAATATTGTCCAGATATGCGCAGGGCGGTCGTTCCGCTTCTCAATTTATTAGCAACCCGCGATCGATTCTCATTGGCAGCGCATGATTAAGTTTTTATCGAAATCCGAAGTCCCGTGTCACTCGTAAATTCGCGTGAGCGCACAAAATTTCGTACGTCGCCCACTGTATATACTTTCGCTCGCGAGCGATATACCGGGATCGAAATACCACACGCAAAAAAGAGGGACAAAGAGTGAGATCTCTCAGGCAAACCCGATTTGCCCAACAGCTCTAAAGCCGATTAAATCGCCACTTCTGTAATACGCGCTCTTCAATATTTAATTACGGAGACTCTCGAAGTTGTATCTATGGCGGCGATATTTCTCACGGATATTGCTGCTGTATCGCTCGATAAATTTCAAATCGACCATTTCGTGGTTCGGAAGATCGTTCAATAATCCCGGCTTTATTGGACGAAACATAACCCAACTGTGACGAAACGAAATAGAAGAAAATTTTTTAATAAAAAATATAAAAGTAGAGAAAACAAGATTTCGACTTCGGTATTTCTCAATCAGTCAAAATAAATGCGCTGTATAATACATGAGTCGCTGGACATATCGAACATTGCATCGTCGCAACATAAAATAGTAAAATGCGCATCGCGTGCGATAAATATCGGGAATGTCATGCAAAGTACGGGTAAAGTATATTATTTTAATGTAATGATTAATACACGCGACCGTAATTAACCGTCTTTTCGCAAGTGTAGTGTTATACGAATGCAACGAATCTGAGACAAAGAGCAGCTAGAAGCCCTCCGGGACTCTCAATATAATCACAATTCTACTGAACATCGTACTGATGAGTAACACATTATCTTTTATTAAGGTAATGGATCTTCGTGAGAACTATATTAAATTTATACATGTATATATTATACATATTATATATACATACATATAAATGTATCCATATATATGTGAAAGTTAAAAGTATAAGAATGTAGATAAATTAACATCATCTCATATCGAGACCTATTACGTATCTTGAAACGGATGGACTCTCAAACAAAATAAGTAGTAGAAATATTTAATCTTGGAATTGATATAATTTTCTGAGCATTTTATACAAAAAATATACAAAACAAGCACAAGTAAGATTTTCAGGAAACATAATTATCTACATCACGTATAGATAAAAATAAATTTATAATTTTCTAATTTATTGTTCAATTAGTGAAAAAAAGTAGAAAAACGAATCTATAATATAAACAAAATATTAACATTTTTAGAACATTTTTACTTAAATTTTATCATCGTGTTCATATCATGAATGATAGATGAAATTCAACTCGCGAATAATAAAAATTAGAAAAAAGCAAGATGTCTATGCAAGTTAGATTAATAGTAAGTTAAAAATAAAATATTTATAAAAATTCCTAGTAACAAAGACAAATAATTATTTTACTTGCTTTATTTTTTCCGTTTTAAATATTTTTTAAAATAAAATTTGAAATCAGTATGTGATCTTTTTATGCTCCCACGATTAAATGTTCTAGTTCTCTATAAATTGATACAATATTCAAAAATCTTTTTCGACATACACTTTATAAACATAAATAAAAAAAATATAAAATATTCCATTGTAAGATAACATATTTCAAGCAATTTATTTAATAAAGAAACATGCTAATTATTATTAATTATTCTTATAATAAGCCAGTTTTATATTCTAATTGTTCATAGCCTATCCATTCTGATTTGTTGATAACTTGATAAAATTTTATATTTATTATTTGAAATTCGCTTAATAATATGAAATCCAATAATTCATATAATGTTCATTCGTATGTAACATTGTAAAATATTCCATAATCGTATATACTTTAATGGGTCAAGTTTCACGGGAATAATTGCTCGTTTCTCTCATATCAGAGTACACTTTCAGTACATATTCTATGTATTTCTCCGCCTTTCCTCAGAAATTCAATAATTCGCATATTATTTTGTAGATACAGAATAAAATCGTAATCGTAAGAAGAAATAAAATATCGATAGGAGAATGTAATATATGTGCAAAATTCCTCTGAGAATGAAAGTTTGTAAGAGTAATGAAACTTCTTGAGCTTCGAAGCACAAAATCGCAAAATGTAAGTCGCGATAACACGTTATTGGTGTTCGCACGTGCAGCATTTCTATTCTTTACAGTCATCGACATCTCGGCGCGGTTATCATATCGACATTGTCCATTATAACTTCTGCGGACAAAATCGGCCGAGACTGCAAAGCCGAGAGATTGCAAAAACGGAATGCACAAAAAAGTAAAGTGTTGTGCATCACCAATTGATAGCGCGGCGAAAAATGGAACAAAAGAAACCGTTAATGCCGATCTGAAAGATATACGTATGCGATGTAATATCGGAGAATAAAGCTCCTTTTTACAAAAATTTTCGATCACAATCGAATGACCATCAAGTTTCATCGACGAATAAATACATGTCGCCTATTTCGGTTCATTTTAGAATTTGAAGAAATTAAAATTATAAAATAAATAATATTTTTCCCTGCTATATGCTTTAGTTAGACTCTCTGGTATGTGCTTTATATTTCACGAATTGATCTTGCGCGAACCTTCTTTAAGTATAGAAACAAATTGGAAAAAATCAAGATAAAAACGGTTTTGAAATATATGAACAGATTAACGAGAAATGCGCATATGCATACATACAAAAGTTATTTATCTGATTCGTGAATCATTTATGTGGGAAATATTGCTTTTATATCAACGATTGTCAGATAATGTTATATTTAGTTTCAATATTATAGAATAATGTTAAAATATCACAAGTTTCTATGTATAACAAATTTACTGTAACTTAAAAAATTTCAAATATTTTGTAAAATTTAAGAGATATTTCTTTGAAAGAAATCATCTCACTTTAATGTATTTGATTATCAGAAGATGTTTTCCTTGTAAAAGTATAAAATTAAACATTTTTAGAATGCGACATTTGACATGTAATAAAATTCAATAGAAAAATTAAAATTAAAATTTATATATTATCTTCATAATATTATTTTATTGTTACAAAAATAAACAAGGAGAGATAGTATTAAGTATTACGAGATATTATTTTATTCCTACCTAACCTACCTTCGGGTTTAGTATTTTATTGTAAAATATTTATTCATTTAATGTAGTAATCACAAACGATAATAACAGGATAAATAACAAGGAACTCTCGATGATGAATAATAACAGATATCCCATGAAACATAATAGCAATAAAATATATGTTATCGAAATAAAACACGTTAATAGAGAACAATATACATCAATAAATCAAGGTATATAGTTACAATGATTAATAATATCTTGCAAATCCAATTAATTGCAATTGCTTTTATAATATCTGTACAAATATATTTTTGATAGCAAAAGAATAGTTATTTATTCATTCCTTTGGCGTTTTGTGGCAGCGTGCCGCATCGCAGCTCAAAATTTCCATACGCGAAACGAAACGAGAGACAAATTCATTTCTCATTGTTCTCGGCGGACGCATCGGGCGTCGTAACCCGGAAATGTGCCGCTTACTCGCACCTGTCCCGGTAATACATTCTTTGTATTCGCGCACGCGGACGGTGGTTAAATTTCCAACTCGGCCAGCAGTACTGGCTGAGCAGTACTAAAAAAAAAGACTATATATATATATATATAAACTGGCACGCATGTGAATCTCATCGTCACGCTGCGTAGCAGAGAAGAGACACAAAAAAATGCGTCCACCGGTAAAGCGCACCTTCTAGCTGCGCGCATCGATAATCCGCGCTTCGAGAGATTTAGCTTTGACGTAGATTTTTTGCTTCTCTTTTTTTTGTCTCTTTCATTTATGTATCAGCACGCGCGCGCGTGAAATGTGCATCCGACGACCTATGTATGTAGCTCGCGGCTCTTTGCTATTCGTTAGCCGCCATATAACTTTAATTAGACGAGACTTATGGACAGACAACGTATATATATCGGCTGCAGCTGATGTAGTTTTAGATGTGATTTCTTTTGACCTACATGTACCTTTCGTTTTTTTTTTGTTTTTTTTTTTTTTCGTCGATTTGCTTGTCGCGATGGATTTGCATTAGAGATGTCTCATCTCGAGGTAATTCTGGAACGCTTAGAAAGTTACGATTTAGAAATCCATCTCTAGATTTTGTGTCTACAGAAAAAGAAGTATAGATATTTTGTAACCTGTGTTACGTAACTTATTTATATTAAAAGTTTCTTGATCCCATGAAAGAGAGAACTTAATCCATAAAGAATCAAGATAATCATGGCTCACGAGACAGAGCGTAATTCTCTTGTGTAAGATCTGAGCTGTTGGGTTTATTTATTCTTCTCGCGAGAGAGACTCTCTATCCCTCTTAAATCCGTCGCTTCAAAGCCGTGATAAAGTTGCGCGAAACGCCGGTGATTTCACGCTGCAAGCTGCCAACTACCATCCCGGCGCTCGCTGCTTGGCAGATCGAACTTTCAGGCGGGATAGTATAGGAAAAGGTACACGTAAATACATCTATGGTGTATCAATATATGGTATATCGAGCTTCAAAGGGTCGCCATCCACACGTCAGCCTTTCAATGGCCAACACTCCGGGGCTGTATCCGGTTTTTTAAAAGCTCACCCTAGCCCGCCACTATCCACACCGCAACGACACAACTTGTCACCCCACCAGCTGCCATCCCTCAAAACGTTCCTGCGGTGGTGCATCCCTCCTCCGCCGCTCTCTTTCTATGTGCGGCCGCAATTTATATTTTTACACTCCGCGAAATCGGCCGAAATGCATACGCGGTCTATCGCCCGCTTTCACAGGGCTCGACAATACCGCGTCGTCAAATGGCTCGCAAGAATTAAGAGAAGGAGCGAACAAGCAAACGTAAAAGAAAGAGGAAAACGATTCCGCTGTTAAGTAACTGAGATTACAATAATCGCTAAAAATGGCAAAAAACGACATAAGAAAATAGTGAGGCTTCGATAGCGCAAGAGATACCGAGGAAAGTACTCGGTCAGAAAGTCGGCAGTTCGTCTTTCTCGCTATCGAGGAAAGGAAGGAAGGAAGGAAGGAAGGCTTTTGCAAATTACGTAGGGTCTGAAGCGACTTGGAGACTTTCAGAGTTTTAATTACTCCGTGCAAGAGACGTTTTCACTCTCTGCCTCTCTCTTTCTCTCGTTCATCGCCCTCGTTTACGTTTCTGCTATCACGTCGAGGCGCTATTTCAATTTTACGAAAGATTTCCAGCTTTGACGTGAAAAGGGCGACGTTGCATTCTATCGACGTGTTCTAAAACTCGATTACATTTATAGTGATTTGCAAAATTAATCAGGGATGTCAAAAGTTCTCAAAAATGATTTAGAACTTTCTTATTTTAAGAAATAATTTCATCTTTTTCCTTCTGATAATTTTGTGCAACCTTTAAAAGTCTGTTTATATGTCTGTCCTTTCTCTCAATTCATGCTTATTTATATTAAAGAATTTTATATAAAAAATTTTATATTTTATATTTTTAAGACATCCGATTCACGCACATCATTGTGCCTATATTTTTCTAATTGTCTAATCTCCGTACTAATTAACCCGTAATAAATTGACATGGTAAGATGCCAAATAACTTTTTCTTTTTAAAGACGCAATATTAAACGCAAACTTCGCGTTTCTCGCTTTTCTTTCATTAGGTGACCAACTTTACTCGTGTTTTGCTTATTAAAACAGTAACGTGATGTATAAATCTCTTACAGGTCGTAGTTTTACTTTTGCTTCCGTTTCCCTCGCAACATAGTTTTTGCAGGAAAATCATTAATTAAAAACATTTACGAGCACGCGTAGCCACTTAAGGCCGGTTCTACATTGGTCGTATCGTAGCGCGGTAAGTCGTAAGTTGTAAGAAATTGACCAATTACAGTCGAATTTGAGGAAAATAATCGACTGTGATTGGTCAATTTCTTACGAGTTACGACTTACGACGCTACGATACGACCAATGTAGAATTGGCCTAAGATTTGCGCCGCTTACAATCCGCTAGATACCAATGCGTAATGCTGTGTATGTGCGTCTGTGTGCTGCGAGCGTGTTGATAAGAGTATAAAACGTTAAGCAAAATCAAAAATATGGAATGCAAATAAATACACAATTTACGTATTTAGATTATTTCAGACAATGGCTACGTTTACACCCTGAATTTAGGCCGCGGCCTACCTATACCTCAAATTCGACCTAAATTATTTAGGCCGCCTGCTGTAAACACTTGATAGGCGACTGGACCTGGCTTCAGGTCAGGCCGCGTATTTTAGTGACTACGTTTACACCCAGCGACCTGATCGCGGCCTGACCTATAATGTGACCCGAAGTAGGTCTAGTCATCATTCGTTTACACCGAAAGAAACCTAAAAATTGACGGGATCGTATTTGGGATCGCCCTGAATTGCAGCAAATCCGAACAAGCAAATGAAGCTTTTAGGACGCGTCGCGCTTGATCGCGCGTTTACATCGCAAATGATAACGGCCTATTTCAGGTCGGGTCACTAAAATACGCGGCCTGACCTGAAGCCAGGTCCGGTCGCCTATCAACTGTTTACAGCAGGCGGGCTAAATAATTTAGGTCGAATTTGAGGTACAGGCCGCGGCCTAATTTCAGGGTGTAAACGTAGCCAGTAACCCGATCTGAAATAGGCCGTTATCATTTGCGATGTAAACGCGCGATCACGCGCGACGCGTCCTAAAAGCTTTATTTGCTTGTTCGGATTCGCCGCAATTCAGGGCGATCCCAAATACAATCCCGTCAATTTTTAGGTCTCTTTCGGTGTAAACGAGTGATGACTAGACCTACTTCGAGTCACAATATAGGTCAGGCCGCGATCAGGTCGCTGGGTGTAAACGTAGCCTAACTGAAATAGTTCATTCACCTTATTAATTCAGCACGCGAAAAAGATAAGAATTCTATAAACATTTTATGTCAACAAAAGAATAATTAACAATTAAGAAAATGAATTCCATCGGTGACGTACTATCGGCGAATAGATCTTAATGGCGCGCGACGGATTCATAAATCTTACGATCGTTATTTTAGATAAAATTATTAATTAATCAAATTATCGAAAAAGTCTCTTCTCCGACTGGTAACAGCCATTAACGAGCGCGACCGTAATTCAGTGCTATTTCTACGATCCGCAATTTCTTATCAGAACACGTAAGTCATGATAGGGGACGATCGGGCGACAGTGACAGATGCCACCGATCTACGGGAAAAAGACCTCGCTAGAGATGCATTAACGCAAAAAAGAAGAGGCATCGCTATGCAACGCGACGGAAAGATTCCTGAAGCAAGTGACGTTAACAGTTTCAGACGGAGAACGCTGATTATTTTCCATAAATACGCCGCGAATTTACGGAACACAAAGTTACGACGGGGTTACGGCGTGAATACAAATTTATGCGGCACCGACCGTGGCACGACGAAAAAACTTTTTTTCCTTCGTTGTAAACCCGTTGCAAAGTTGATTCCAAACAAGGGAGAGAAAAAAAAATATGCCACGCGCGCGCGTGTCAGAGTCAAGAGGGGGCGGCTGCACGCACCGCGGTATCCGCGGATAAATATTTATACGTGCACTCACGCGTCGACATCGCACGCACCCGGGGTGTTGTGTGTACGCGTGCGTGTTCTCTCGTCGACGTAAAAAAAAAAGGATTCACTTTTCGCGCGAGAAGCGCGACGGGATTTTACGCGTTTGCTCTGACGCGTTCGTTCGGAATATCATTTTTAAAAAATTCCTTATTTCTGATATGGATATATAATCAAACGGATTCGATATTAAGCGAGATTTCCATTTAGAATTTCACCTTTTTTATCATAAAAAAAATCAAGCATAGTTTTCCTTCTAAGTTACCTTAAGTTGTAAAGAAATAATTCACTGACAATAAGAAGTAAGAAAGTTTCATAACTTTCATTCTAGAATTCATCATAAATATGTAACAACATCGCAACTGGATGATCCATTGCAGATATATGTTACGTATTTGCATACAAATATAGTATACAATATAAGCTTCTCTGAAAGATAGATGAAGCTAACATGGAATAGAAAGAGAGAGAAAAGAAAACATGACAAATTTAGTTTTAATATTTTTAGACACAACTTGTTTTTACAATTTTACGCGCGTGAAATATTACAGAAAAACCGGAATAACTTTCTGAGTTATTAACACATTACTTATTCCGTTAGAATCTATTACGGATATACACACTAACGTATAACAGTGTCGTCCCAAATGTAAAATTGCCCGAAGATATATGTATACGTTTGGGTATTATGATTATCGCGCAAGTTTACGGCTGTATTTATATACGATATCGCTCTTATACCGCTTTTTCGATTACCACCCGGATCGCAAAACGGTGTCTAAAAAATGATGAAAGATATTAGCCTCCCCGCGTGCGCAGAGATATAGCTCAAGATAGCGCGCGGAATAGGAGCAACGTGAACGTAAAGGCGAGAAGGGACGGCGAATTTATCGTTAATATTTTTCGCGCGCGCAAAATCTTGAGCACGAAAGAGAGAGAAAGAGAGAGAGAGAGAGAGAGAGAGAGAGAGAGAAAAAAAGAGAGAGAGAGAACGTTGTTTCGATATTTTTTCTTTTCCGAAGCGGGTAGCGGTACCATACCGAGAGTCGGAAAATATAGACGAACACAAGGCTGAAATTTACGTCGATGCGCGTGACACACGCGAACAAAAGCACCGATACCGATAAAGTGTCGTTTCGCCTTCGAGGTCAACCTTCCTCGTTGTGAGTTACTCGGTATTATATACGCTCCTCGTTAGTTGTTACAAGTTCGGATGCCGACCGCTGAAAAGTTCGCAAAGTGTCATTCGTTTACTGTGCGCCGTGGAATTCCACCGTTCTGTCGAGAGCCATCGACAACGTATACGCGCGTGTTCGCATTTGAATACGTAGATGAGAAACGAGCTGCGAATCTTTTTAATCTATACCTCGTGCATGCAACGAAAGCTTAGACAACAAAATTATGCGCATACGGACAAAAGAGTCGTAATCCTCGTAACAAAATCATACGGCCGCGCGCGAGTAATGAGTACTCTCCTATATCTCTCTTTCTCCCTTACTCTCTCCATCCCCATCTCTCTATATCTACGACTCTACGTTGAAAACACCAGGAAGAGTGGAGTCAGATACAACGTTGCTTTCCCCGGGGGCATCGAGCACCGGAGAAACTCGGCAAACAATTATAACTTCCGGTGGGAAACAGCGGTGTATATCGCCGCCGTGCTGCACGGCGCACGTCGTTGCGAAACGCTACATTTATGGTCCCGTTGGTGTTATCGAGCTCTGAATTTCTGGTTTCGGAATTTCCAGTTTCACCGCGCCCGGCTGCGGTCGGCCGCCACCCTCGGCAACGATTACCTTTCTTAGCGCTGCGCGCGATTCGATTCATCCCTCCCGGCACGTTCGCTCAGACGCGAATTCCTCCACATCGGGATCTCCTACTGACGAGGCGGGCTGGCTTCATATCCTCCACTGACGCGCATGGAAATATCGTTTCCGTTAACCGTTAACCTTTCGCACTTCTAGTGGGAATTCTTGCTTCACGTCAGCTGACACGGAGCTATTTTCAAGTGAACTACTGACGCGTAAGTAATTAATGCTTCCACGTTTCACTTCAGTGACTGAGCTAAAATAACAATGTCGAATGATTGACCGAATAGCTTTGTTTCAGTTCCGACAAAGCAGGAGTTCACTCTGAGTCTTTCATCCGCGATCTACTCCCAATCGAAATAATAATAATAAAAGAAGTTTTAATCTGCGATTATATATGGAGATGTTCTTAGCCAATTAAAGAATTACTCGGGGCGAGTAAGTATTTCTTCGTTTTGTTAATTTATTATTTATTATCCAAGATAAAGTTCAAAATTTTCTAGTAAGTCCTTATTTGTATATCTCGTTTTTTGTATTCGACACGTAGGATAGTGCGTACACGTGTAGTGGATGCAACATGCTCACGTAATCCCTTTCATCGTCGGACCACAAAGTTTTCCCATTTGGCGAGGGTATGTACACTTTTGTTTTCACCGCGCGGTAAAACAAATTTTCAGGTGCATTTCGAAACACTGAGCGAGCGTGCTCGTGCACTACCTCCATTTGACTAGGTGCATTTCGCTGCCGCATTTCCTCCTGTCCTTCTCGCAAGATCCACTCGCAAAAAGCCATCTCTTGGTTGAATTCATGACAATGTTATACAGTAGGCTCACTTTTTTTCCAAGAGAAGCTCGTACCGAACGTATGAATGTTTGAAGCATCTCTGAAGGAATCGTTAGTACGTCGGAAAAATTATATCGGCCTGGTAAAAGCGTTCCTCCCAAGAAATATAAACGTATAACATGAGTGAATTTTTAATGATATCGCGGCATAAAAGTACGCGAAGCATTATCGTTTTGAAACTAACAATAAGTATGAGCATCGGGTTTTCAATAAAAACTCCGTACTGAAAATAGTAAACTCATAAATATTGAGTTTTCTTTTAAAGTTCGAAAGATAAGCGAACGTTCAGAGTTGCTAAGAAATTCGCTAAGAAATCAGGAAAATAGATAGAAAAGTTACCATTCGTGTTACAAAATTGCACTTCGTGTAAAAATTAATTATAAAAATCAATATAGTATTTTTTGGTACGCTTATCGAATTTACCGTTCTAAATAGGTCACACCTGTATATACTGCAGTAATTAATCACCGGTTTAGGTCAAATAAAAAATTGGTGATGTAATCGTGTAGTACGAGTAATATGTCATACCAAACAACAGACCGATAATCAATCGAGATCACGGCGAGTGGTATCAATTAGAATACTTAGTACCCTTCGTTCATTTCCGTCTAGCTGATCGCCCCTACACGAAGTCACGTTACTTTTTCAACGTCATAACAAAATTGGAAAATCTATCGAAAGTAGCCACGGTTACGATTAATCTTCAACGACAGTCAGATCGCAAGCTTCTCGATATTTTACTCGTGCGATAAGACGTTTGGCTGTACCGAGAGCAACGTCGGCGTCCTCGGATAGGCTACAGGCGGGACGGCACTGCGACAAATCGATCATCGAAATATGTTTCTTATCGGGTCCCCGCCAGGGTCTCCGCGAACTTGAAGGTGAAAAGTTGACCCGCGTGATCGCTCGCGTGAGATTTCGGCCCGAGGTTTCAACGCAACATTGTGTCGCGACATGCTTCGCGGCACGGAGACGAAACTGGGTACAAGTGTAATGTAAGACCCGCGTGCACATCAGCGAGCGATAAGCGATGACTTGCGAGCGATGAATGAGGAGGTGAGTATAAGCACGCTAGTTACTAAATAAAACTCACAAACATGCGTTATTCAATGAAATTGTATACATCGCCGATAAACAGTGGTATTGCGTGAAACCAACCAGAGTTCACAGTAGGATCGATCTTCCACACTATTAGGTTGTAATAATTGTTAATTATAACATTTCTGTGATTATCAACGAACATAGAAATAGTTATTATAATAAAATTTAATTTCAGAATTTTAATATTTCACTAGTTTTAATTTTCAATTATATTTCAAGATAACTTGAATTATAAATGTTATAATTCTGGTCGTCATGTACACGTTCATCGAGTTACTCTCGTCGAATTATTTTTCATAAATAAATTTCCACGTCTCGCTTCAGAATTCGAAGCTCATCGTTTATCGTTTATCAATGTGCACGAAGTTTAATGGTGTGCGAGGAGTATAAATACGACGGTGGAAAAAAAGTAGGAAAAAGATAAATCTAAATATTAAAATAAACATGATAGAAACGGCGTTTATCATGAAATATTTTTGCGCTACAGAATAAAACGGTCACAATCTGGACAATAATCTCACAATATAAACATCAATTGTAAAAAAATTGCCGTTATCGAGTTACGAAGCGTCGTACAATTACGGAAATGAATGGTAGGTCGCGTGCGTTCTGCTTGTATTTCCTTTTGTAAACCCCCCCACGAGATTTTCGAAGCGGATCAATATAGGACGGAAATCCAATGTCCCGAAAATCCATGGCTGTCAAAATATCGCGAAGCAACGGGAGTAGTAACATCCGTTGAAAGCCGTCGTATGGATTTTAAAGCGCCGCGATGTCATCCGTGACATCTTGTCAGAAAAGTAAATGGCGAAATCAATTTTCAAAATAAGAGGAAAGAAACGTTCCGCAATCTCGTTAGTTTTTCCATTGTCGAAGCTTTGTATCCCAATTTGTATGACAATCCACGATTCACGTTTATTCAATATGAGATATCTAATAATACAGAGACAATCGGAATTTATAAGTTAATTAACAATAGATCAGAATTTTGAATCTACAGTATTGTTAAAAATTCATTCGCTAATCGCATTGATCTTCTCGCATAAATCTTTAAACATTATTAAAGATTTACGAAATGCAAGGGAAAATGAACATCAAAATATGAAATAGTGGTACGCTTTTATCAGAAGCAATTTATCATGGGTTGTCAACTCGGATAACTCAATGCAGTTATTAGCTTCTCAAACTTCGTTTCCGACTTCATTTAAATATCTCGCCTTTCCGATCTGATTCTAATAACAAATACAAAGTGCAAACTGTTGATACATCATAAATCTAACATTTATATACAAAACACGAACGAATAAATGAAGAATAAAAAACCTCTCGATAACAAAGAATACTGATTCCTCGTTAAAAGAGTCTTCTCTCACAACGAGAAATCTCAATTATAATACGCTGAAACACTGCCACGTTTTTTCTCCGCAAAGATTGGTAATAAATTATTCGTTAATACCAAAGAAAGATAATAGCTAAAGCATCGAGACTTAACAGTATCTTATATCAGTCGTGTCTTATCGGTTGTGACTGATAAGAAGTTTGCAAACGTAAGGAAAAAGAGTCGAAAAGGGTCGCGAAAGATAATGTGATAAGAAAAAAAAATTAATTCAAGTAAAACAATGACGTTTTCGATTTTTTAAATAAACTGATACGTTATTTCGGTAACAGTTATACAATAAAAATAATAATAAATATTAACTCACTCGAATATTCATGAAAAATAATTGGCACGCTAAAAAAGTTGGCTAGCTGATCAAGAATGTAAATCTCCCGCTCCCATCTTTCAGGAAAAAGAAGTGGACTTACTGTATACTCTAAGAAGTATATAATAAGCAAAATAAGACGCAAAGAAATATCAGAGAGATAAAGAAAAAAGAAAATATTGAGCCAATAAAAATGTACGAAAAGTTAATAATGACGGAACTTTTCATTGCATGAATAAACACGACACAAATCTTGGAAAAAAAATATCTGTAAAATATGCGACAGAATGCGAACGATCATGATTGGTTAAATATCGATACCAAGTTTATACATATATTATCCATACGAGATATCATCGTGCATTATAAGAGATTAAAGTATTCAGAGATTAAAGACTTGTTTAAAAAAAACTTGAGGATTTACATAGAGAGAGGCAAAGCGAGAACAGGAGCACGAGATGCGCCGCAACGGAGCAGAGGACGTACTGAGTGCCGATCGAGGGAGGGAAGTTTGCCGAGCTCGGTGGGGATGCGTTTTACTCTGGAGGGAAGAGATGGGTGGCGTAGGAGAAGGGAAGCACAGAGAGAGAGAGAGAGAGGATACTCGTGTCGCGCGATAACCGTCGCCGAGGTGCAAACCAGCCGCGAATTCGAAAGGCGGCCAGTCGCTGTTAGCGCGTCGACGACGACGCGTCGCGAGGTTCGTTTGTGCGCGGGATTAACGTAAAAGCCGAGGCTCCGTTTCAGCTTGACGCACAGTACCGCTCGCGTTACATCTCGTTGTAAGTGTTCTCGTCCGTAAGGGACCGGATAATCGGCTTAAGAGGAGTGTTCTGCTGTGCCGATGTGAGCGTAGTGCTCGCGCGCGAGTGAAGGAAAATTATTCCGATGATGAAAATAGGGGCCTAGAAATACATGATCATCCCCGATAGCAATACCAATTCTTATGTCAATCAGTGTTAAATGAGCGAGAGATTTTTTTTCTTCAACGCCGCAAAAGGGACATAGACATGTTTCTTGAATACAGAGAAATTTGTAACGTTTTTTCCCGATGTATCCCATAGAAAAATTCAACGTGATACGCGGACGAATACGACGCAATCGTATTGCATAACGCGATTGGCGTCACGCGCGGCAGCTGCATCACGCGTCGGAATACAAACCACCGCCTTTCTGCCGAGACCGCATAAAATAAGTCGCGCTCGGTCTGCCGGGTCGTAAAATAAATCGTCAGGTCGAACCGCGGCATTGAACCACAAAGTCGATCGACCGTCCACGGCGGCTGCCAACCACGTCGTCGTCGCGCGACGAGACGAGAAATTCCGCCTAGCCGTCGCGACGGCTGGAGTTTATTCCGTACGATCGCACGCCCGAGAGAGGCTCGCTCGAATGGATCATCGCGCGAGAGCGTAATACTTGATTTCCCACGTGGCATGGTGCGGGCGCGCTATCTCTTACAACCGCGCCAGCTGCAGGGTCGATTAATTGCTCGTTTCTCACAGCTAACCCTGCCCCGTCCTGTCCTCCCCTCAAGGAAAGAATCGCCGCCACCCAGAAGACTTAATTGTCGCGTCACGCAAATAAGGTCGATGTTACACTTGTCGTATAAGCATTATCAGATGTGCTGATTGCCTGAATTTCAGGCTACCGATATACGCGTTGGAATATATCTGGTGTACAGAATTTGCGGAGTTTGTGAATATTTTTCTCTTTTTTTTTTTTCGTTTTAAACGAAAAAATTTTCCATTAACTTCCTGTACGTCAAACTCATCGCGCAGGTAAAATATTGACTCGTTCGTGAAAAATGCGAGTCATGAAAATTTTCTTGACGACCGCATCGAATTCTGGACGTTGAATGTTTGAGGCGGGTCTCGTAAACTGCACCGCAAAATTCCGGAAAGAAGAAATTTATTGTATATTCGTGGCCCTCTCTACAAGGGCTCTCGTGATGTAACAATGTTGGAGTACCCTCGGCTGGGCTTTGCCCTTCTCGCCTACTGTTATCTCGAAATTGAAAACAATGCTGCGAGACTAAACATTCCACCCGGCGTTGCTCTCTGCGTTGCATGCATAACGTTACTTGAGTTACGAGCCGCAGGGCCGCAGCGGTGCAAATTATATACCGCATCTGGATTAAACCGAGAAACGTCGAAAGATATTGCATCCCCGAAGGAAAAACAACAACCGCTGAAAACTACTTGCTCAGATATTGCACGATTAAGAGAAAAACGATGTGTTGTTGCAAAATTGATTAAAAGCCTATTGCTCTTTGACTTCTAGCGATAACGCTATGTTTAGATCGTTTACTGATCGAAAAAATGAACATTGATAACACGATATCTCTAATTTTGCGACAAACATTTTCCTTGGATGCGCGATATAAAATAAAGATGAAAAATTACACGGTAAATTGTGTTCGCTCAGCAATTCTTTTTTAATGCACAGAAATCAATTTCTGAAATATCAATTTTTATAATCATATCGATCGTGAAATCGGTACACGACTGCTCGTAAAACAAAAATTTATCTTCCAAGTCAACAAGCATAAAGTCTTCATTACGTGACGGATTATTCGGGGGCGAGGAGAGGATGGACAGGCACGAAGAAAAATGTGTCGTTTAGAAAAGGCGGTCGAGCGTGTTCTCCCGTAATGTAGGTTATCGTCAATTCCGTGCCGATATCAGTCGTGTGTCGCATTAAAAGCGTGATATCGATAACGAACAAAACCGATATTTTTCATTCGCGTTCGAAAGCACCGCCATTCGTTATCGTAACAAACATGGAAATGAGCAAGTGCCGCGGTAGACGCGTCTCTGTACAAACCAGCGTTCTATTCAAACAGAATCATCGAACCGTTACACCGTATCGCTTGACACACGTGATTTTATTTTTCACGCGCGCAAAACCGACAGTTCGATCCTGGCGTGTTCGGCTCGTCATTGGAAATGTTTGGCTGGTATGCGAGGCGCGAGATGTGCGACTGCATTCGAAAATAGTGACGCGGTGAAATGCATTAGTAAATAACCTAACTAAAAAACATTACTGAATAATTCACATATATTTACTGCTAAATAAAAATTATCCTCAAATTGACAATTTGAGATTAATGATGAAACGCAAGTGCAAATTAAACCGGCAAAATTATTTATTAACATATAACAATTTTAATTATCAAAAACTGCCAGTAGTATATCTGTATTTTTTTCGGAAGAATGCAATTTCATTACATGCGAATAACCAGTGTAGAAATGAAATATGCGATTATTTGCAGCATTTTCCAACGCGTCTGTTCTATTTCCGATTACGGATAAAAAATCGCGCAAAACGCGCCTCGTCACTCGCCGGAATGAAAGTGCAATGAAGTGGGCCGGAGCGATCTCGGAGTTTCGATAAAACTTGAAAATGCAGCTGTGTGTTGCACGGCCGAAAATTGCGACTAAAACGCGGCTACGCCAAACGATCGAAACACACTCGAACGCTTCGGTTAAATTAGCTAAACGCGACACCGGGGGAGAGCTTATCAATAATCGATGTACATAACCCCCCTCCCCCCGCGTCGCTATGTATTCCTCCTCTCCCCTTATAATACCGCATTAATTCGTCAACCACGTCATGTGCACCTCTAATGACGGCCGACTTTATTCAAATCGCATCATTTTAATATGTAAATAATCGAAACGGGTCAGAACCAGCTCGATGAAACTCAACCAACTATTTCCTCGTTATAATGAGACAAACATTCTACTATTGGATTGTGTGTACAGCTCCTAAACTATTTAACGAATTCGCTGTTTAGCGAACGTGCCCTACATATAAAATTGTACAAATTATAATATAAACATATTCTACACGAAGAGAGAGAAAAACTGAAAGATAGGAGAAAGAGAAAGAGAATTAGAAATGCACGAAATAATTTTTTATTAAAAAGGAGCTAAGTATTCTCTTTTCTCTTTTCAACATTTATCTATCGAGAACGCGAGGATGAGACGGAACCTTTGGTCAAATCATTGTCGGATTAACCCTCGTCTCGCGATCAAGCGGACCGCAGTCCTGAAATCCTAGCTTAATCCTTGCGTACGGAAAAATTATTCCTCCCAGGATCTTCGTAAGCTACCGTGAGGGTTGAATCTCGGCATTTCTCCTCCACTATTTCTCCCTCCGATCTGGCCTCGTTTATCGTTTATCGCCGTCTGCGAACGCTTTCCCGGGAGGATGCGGACAATTCTTACAAGTCGCGGCGATAAAGCGGATGGGAAGATAAGACGTTGCCGAAGGAATAAAGGCGAATGTCTCGAAACGGGGGATGGACCGCTCGCGAAAGATCGTCATCGCCTTTTCTCTCTCTCCTCTCTCTCCCTTTCCTCAAATTGCATGCAGCCGTGAGGAATCGCATACGGTATTCCGGTGCAGTCGCGCACAGCCGAATGGGGCGCGAGAAGTCGACGACTTGCCACATATATATGTACGTATATTGCTGCGTGAATCGACGTCGTACGAGAGGAAGAGTCACGTAATCGGAAACGATTTACTCCTACACGTACCCTCACCCCGTACCTTACTTATCGTGTCGCGTGTCGAAGAGGCAAGAGAGACGAGGCCTATCTGTTTCATTCAGCCGTATGTTTCAGGAACGATAAATATGCGGGCCTTTCCGATTACCCGATCTCGAGTCTCGGACTCGGAATATATATGAATATCCATTAACGAGGCGTAAATCAGATGGGTCGAAACGTTTAATCGTTGTACCGCGCGGAGATGGGATCCATTCCATCGTCGGCTTAGAATAATTTGCGTTTAAGTCTTCGTCTCCCGTCCGTCCACAGCGTATCGATTTCGTTATCTAACTCCCGTTTCGGTGTTTTCTCTTTTTCTTTTTTACGGCATATACGCTCACTCTCTTTGGCTCTATTTCTCTGCCCTGGCTTCGCTTGTGCGTTAATAGTTGCCGCAAAAGCGACGCCGAGGGTGACCTGCTACCGGTCAATTAATCGTACACAAACGATTGCCGCGCACCTGCTCTTTTTCTCTCTCTCTTTCTTTCCCTTTCTCGATCGTTGCGTCGATGAACAGTGAATATTCGTTAATTAAAAATGATCTACCGGTCGATGCAGCGATATATGAGTTTTCCCTCGCGATATTATTATCTCTGTTATTGAAAGCGAACGATAACGGGATGAGTAATGAAGCGAGAATTAACTCCAACGTGGCAAAACTACAAAAACCGATATAAATATTCTTATGAAGAATGTAAGCGTTTACTTCACAAATATGTCAATAAACGTAAAAGCTTTACTTATTATTTATCGATACACTATTCATAAATTAATAAGAACATATACAAAAATATAATTTATGTAAATCTCAGAAGCTCAAAGGTTCTAACTTGTAATTTTTGCCAAGCTTAATATTAAGATTTTTTTTGTAATTCTTAATTAATGCAATGAGCAATTAGCTTAGTAAAAGTACCGCATTAATAGTGAGGTATCTCTTCGTTGCTACTGAAAATGGGGCGAAAAGCCGAGAAGCAGACTGAAAACCGGACCGGAAGAATTTTGAACGGTCGTCATTCGAAGGACTCGACCGTAAAGGGAAATTCTTCTCGAGTCCTTTGAGTGAGACCGCCTTTCATTCACAACGCTCTTTTCACGTTTATCGAGCCCGCCCGCTTCCACTTCATGCCATTTCTTTCTTTCTTTTTTTTGTTTGTTGTTATTGCCCGAATAGACCAAACTTTATTTCAACGAGAAATGAAGATATCAAAGATACATTTCATTGACTATCTGTGGCGAGAGTTTCCTAGTTATAAGTTACAAGTACACTTCCTGGAGGAGTTTTTTCGGATTATATTTATTTAACTTCAAAACAGAAAATAATGTTATATTTGTTACATCAAAACATAAGGATTAAATTAAGCACAGATTAATTAATTTAATAATTAATTCTAAACTTGATGATGTATCCTATAAAATACTTGACTCGTAATTAAATTTATTAAAATATATTTTTAAGTCCTTGAAATTAGTGTATAGTGTACTATGTTTTCATATTTTTTCAACAATTATCATTACACAAATATTCTTTATTTTATACCAATATACCTTGAAAAATGATATCAGCTTTAAATCGTTTGTTACTCGGTATTTCTCTTTAAACAAAACTTGAGCTTTACTTGTTTTTAATTTACTAAGTTTAGGAGGTTGTTGAGGAGGCCAATGAATAAGACGATTTTTTCGTTGCATTGCAAAACCATCATAAATAACCGGGAAGCATGTTCGTGGAACGCTAACGCGAAAAGTTTACAGTAACGGCAGTTGACATATTTGTACGGTAAACAGAACCACGTCATGTCGACCGAGAGCAGTCTGATAACGCAGGAATGTAGGCACGATTAGTCACGCAACGGTATATAGTGGAAGAGTATCCGAGTGGCAGATCGCGGATTATCATCATCGGATATTGCGACGCCCGTCATTTGATGCAGCGGTATCGTGTGGCACTTTTCAACAGTTCGTCCGTTCCTGTATGATCGAGCGTGATAACGCAACGTGGTATTATTTTAAAAATCGAGACAAAAACGTTATCGTTCGATATCGTCGTGCGACGTCGACGTATCTTCTCGGAAAAATCGTGAACTAATTTTCGCTTTATTAAGTTATTAAATGGACAGAAAAACACTCTCCGTGAGAACGCAAGTTTTCGGTGTCAAAAAAAAATTTAATGCTAAAAGAGAAGATAAAAGAGAGTGAGAAATGCAAGGTTTTCTAATTTCTCTATCCTTACAGAGACGGACTATCGTTTCCAGAAGAATAAGATCGAAGAGAGGAAGAACTCTTGTGATGAGGCGACGCAATGTTCGAGAACGTTGCACACTGTCACCGGCAAAATTGGATCGTGCCAACGTCCCAACGAGGAAGCGAAGCATCGAGACGAATGTTGTAGTAGAAGATTTCTCGAGTCGGCGATTCGAATGAGCTTCAAGGATACTTGTGCCGCGCGATCGTCGTCGTCATTGAGAGGCATGAATTCATCCAGAGACGGGACGCGGATTATGATCGAATCACGTAATGTTGCGTGGCATATGTCACGTGCCACGACTAAATCGAGATAGTTTTTCGTGGTGCAAGCGACATTAATCGCGAGCGCGAGCCAGTCAGCATTTAAACGCACGCTAAGCCAAGGCGAAAATTGAAAGCGTCGGATTCGACGGTGCAGATTTAAAGCGCAGACATGTCGGGGCGACCTAACGGTCGGCTCGACGTGAAATTGCCTGACGCCGGCTTGGTATAAAACAGCCGGTAATAAAGAAGAAGTGGCGTGAAGAAGAAGAGGGAACTCTTTGAGCGCATGGCAGAAGGAGAGAGAGGAGGGGAAGAAGGAGCGAGCGAGAGGCGCAAAATGGGAGCAACGAGATATGTGTTGGGCAGCGCGATCTTAGGACTTTTTTGGAGCAGTTTACTCAAGGGCGTCCTGACCAACTCCACCAGCAGGTGCGATTATCCGCCCTGCTCCTGCGACCACTACGGCAGATTGACCTGCGACTGCAAGGAGGAGGGAGAGGTAGGTTCGACACAAATCGTATCTCTGATAAGTATTCGCGAGAGAGTCAATTTTCGATTGAATCTCGGCTTATGATATTGCGTGAAGCCGACGAAAAAATACTCTCCTTATCAGGAACGTCGATCTAGGCCTTGTATCTTTCGACTCCGAGACAAGGAAGGATATATTTTATTTTCTCGTATTCCAGCTCATCGTATTTTAATTCGAAACCCGACTCTGTTCAACACGAACGAAAACACGTGTAACTCGAACCTTCATTCATATAATAAATACTCGCACATTTTGAGTATTTCATTTATAATTATGGTAGAATAATACAGCGGATAAAATCTAAAAAAGAATAATTATTATCTCTGTTAAATATACACTTATCATATTTTAATTATAATTATTCGTTTTTACGTTTTATTTGCTGCTCTCATATTTTTCGTTTTATACGGAAAGAAAAATTCTCTCTCACTCTCTGATAATTTTAATAATTCTCTTTAAAATATCCCTTCATAGTTTTTATGTGGAAACGCAATTTTATAGACATCTATTTTCCGGTAGAGCCGTTCGAACTTCAGGGTCGGGTTCTAGGGTTAACTCGGTACTTTTCATTCTAATGGTTTCAACGCCCCGATCGGATGAGAGTCGTCCGATCTCTGTCTCCGATCTTTCCTACCTTTCCACCTTAAACGATCAGAATGATACGGCGAAAGACGATAGAAGATAGAAGTATTCTCACGCGCAATCTCTCTCTCTTTCTCTTTCTCTCCCAACAACGAATTCGTGCGAAAACCGCGACGGGGTCTATCGCTATCGCACGAAAAATCTCAGACAATGCGACACGGGGTTCTGTCTGGCCGTCCTTTGTTCCGCGAGGGACGTTATTCCATTTGCGAATTACCCGACGGGGAGATAAAGGGGCGGTACCGCGGGTACTAGCTCCATGCGATGGTGAAATCGTAAAACCCGATCTCTTCCGCGGCCGAGAGGAAAGGATAGGAAAAAAAAATACAAGAGAAAATGTTTCCTCGAGATCACAGCGATGTCTTCGGTGCCGCATATCGCTCGAAGCAACGACAAGAATCGAGAAGTAATAACCGCGTTCCGAGGCTCGCTTTGCTCCTGTCGTCGTTTTAAACTGATCGACATTGTAAATGAGAAAGACAGAGAAAGAAAGAAAATAGAAGAGTGATCAGCCAAAACGAGCCTAATCTCCTGACTACGCGGGGGGTTCTCGTAAATCGCGAGGGTCCCAACTGCGACAGAGGGATGTGGAAACCCCCATAAATTAGAGCGTGTTTACGCAAATCGGTATATAGGGTCTCGCGCGGGCAAGAAGGGCAGGCAGGCAAGGCAGGTAGATACGTACGCGTACGAGGTAAAATCCGCCGATCCTTCTCCACCCTCTCGTAAATGTTTCGCGTTTATCCCCCGGCGGCCACGCACCCTGTTCGTTCGAGCGGGGAAAAAAATAGCGGGCGATCCCTCGGCGATCTATGATCACGCGAGCTGTTCGTTCTTCGTACGGCCCGCGTTTCCGACGCTTCCGGCCATCCGCGATATTAAAGGAACACCGGTGCGCGATCAAGGAGCGTCTGCCTACGTGCAGCTACGCGCTAAAGGCACGGATGATTCATAATCGCAACGCGATATCGCGATAAACGAGCACCGCCAGTCGGACTCGAGAACGGCGCTTCTTCGTGCCACGAGGAGAATTTTCTTCGTGACGCGCTGGAACTGGAAGTTGTCCGGAATCCGGTATTCGTTAAATCGAATCGAATACACGAGCGGAGGCGAAGTAAAGCGGAGAAACACGGTAACGCGAGTACTATCGCTTTTTCCACCGCCGGAATTTATTGAATAAATTTGGAGACTCTCTCTCGTGGTGATGAGAGTTTGAAATTCGACTTCGCCAAAGTTTCTTTCCTCGTTCTTCCGTCTTTCTCTGCTCGCGAGCGTTGCTTTTTCCAACTTCCGTCTTTTTTCGCCCGCGATGGAGAAGCGAACGGTAGTACGAGGTTGAAAGTAATAATACGATAAGAAAGTAATGAATGCGATGGGGATGGCTACATGGAATATATACGAGTATATATATCGCGCTTAACGATTACGCGACAAGATAAAACAATCAACCCTGTTACTACAATTAAAGTCCCTCGCGTTATTTGATTTAAAACTCCGAGATTTTATCAATTTCACACGCGGGAATAATTCCAGTATCGCGGTACTGGTACGCAAACGAGTCTCGTATTCGTCGCGCGGAGAGAGAGAGAGAAAGAGAAAGAGAGCGAGAGAAAGAGAGGATGGAGTACGCCACGGAAATTTAATCGCAGCCACGTTGCTCCAAGCGCGCAAATATTTCGCGATGCAACGACGTTGTTTTACTGCGCAACGTACCCCGGACGAAGATAATGTTAACGCGCGTCCTCGCCAACGTCTCTCGCTGTCATTATTGTTCCACGATAAAGCGTTCTTTGTGTCCGCTCGAGTGCACGAGGAGCGTGCATGCCGCATGCTGCCAGCGATTCGACAATACCGTAAAATTCGCGCGCGCGTGACGAAATGACCGGCCGGAAGAAGATGAGCTCGAGCGAGCAAGCGAGCGAGCGAACTTTACGCTCGCGAGAAACGACCTATCGATGTATTTATACGCGTGTCTATTCCTGATACGCTGACAGTTTCGACGACCTTGTACTCGCGCACGGATAAGAGCAAAAAGTGAGCCATGTGTGCGGACTTATCGTTGAGCGGAAGATATAATAACGCGGATTACAAGAAAGAAGTGGCTCGCTAACGATAAGGAATATAAATTGCTCGAAACGGGATTGAATTTCTGTTGCGCGGCTAATTGGTCGAAAACGTGCTTCCCATTCATCATCGATGACATATCACGCGTGTGGAGTGAACTCATAATTACACTGCAACGGGAAGCACGAAGGAAATGTGATGGAAGAGAAAATTTTAGTGCAAACAAATATTTTGATATTAATTAATATTCTAATATGATTCAAACTTCAAATTTGAACCTCTTTTCAAGTGTCATTATTTCTCAAAATGCAGAGTTATGGTAACAAATTAGTTAAATACATAATAACGTAAATATACGAAAACTTCAGAAATTTTTAAGAAAAAAAGATTTGTAAAAAAACAGTTGAAATAATAAAGAATAAGAATATATCTTAAGATATAGGAGCAAGGAGCAAGCTCATAAAATTTATGATTCATGATAGAAAAATTAATTCCTGCAGTTCTTTCCGAAAATATGACTCACAAAGATCTTTTAAGAAGAATACATTTTGAGCAAAAGAAACTAACAGTCTAGACAATAAAGAATAGAGATCTTAGAGCGCCAAGTTTGTAGTTAGTGGTCGTGATTAATTCATGTGTAATAGAATCTGCTTTCGCGAGAAAGAGTTAATAATACTGATAATAAAAAAAGTTGGATTTACAAATTATCGAAAACGCTTTGAACTCCTTTTAACAATAAAAGCCCACCGATGAATCCTCTGGGTACGAAGTCCTTGGTCGCGGGTTGAATAATTGACGGAGAGCGTAAATAATTAAAGCTGCCTTTTAGCGAACGCGACCTTAAACTTACTCGCTCCGCCGTAACAAAAGAAATGGTGGAATAAGACGCAAAATGACGAAAAAAAAGAGCGTTTCGGTCGGGGGTGTAAAAGTAACGGCCGTAAATACTGTCGGAAACGTAAGGATGCCATTTCCAAGGAAAAGAAGCGCGCGGTTATGAAAATACTTGGAAAATGGAAAGACGATGGCGGAGCGAACGTGCCGTACCATCCACGAGAAAATTGCAACGGATAAAATTGCACGGTTAAGCAGCAACAATCGGTTCCTGTAGCAATATCGCGGTTATTCCGCTGTACAATAAGTTAATAGTAATGAACAGAATTGTGATAGAAAATTAATGAAGTGCTCCCGAATGTATAAAAGTACTTCGTTAAGTATCTCTGTTAATGGGAAATCGAATTGTCGCTCTTGCGCGAAGTACTAATTAAAATAAAACGATAATCGGGAATCAACGGCAGATTGGTCATAATTTAGTAATTAGATAACATACGCGAGATAATTGCTCGAAATTAATCGCATCGATCATTTTCTACTAAAAACTATTTAAGCGCATATATAGGAATCGCACGAGTCCAAAAAGTTCAGACAACGCGAGAATTTTTGCGGGAAAATTTGATGTCACGAGAGAATTGTTGCGCATAAATTCTTTATGGATCATGAAAGAGTTTTCGGTTCCATTTCTGCCGCTTTCCATTTCGCCGTTTCGTTTCCGATTTCAGCCAAAGGTTCCCTCTTGTCCCTTTCTTTTTCACGCGGCAGGATCCGACTATCGCATCTCTCTCCAATGAGCTTAATCCCACCCATTAAACCAAACTCATTTTCACTTTCATTCAGCAAAGTGTCTGCCTATTCGGCGGCGAGCCCTCAAACATTTTCCCGTTCGATCAGAAACGTAAAAAGGCACCTTCGATTACTGCCATAATCGACATTAGAGCGCTCGTAATTTCCTCGCGGATTATCCCTTGACGAAATCGCGCGCTCCGTCGCGCAGATTTCCTCGCGAGTATGCAGTCGAGAAAATGTCACACGGCGAACATGCAAAAAACTGCTGGGAAAACTAGTTCGAGGCGAACTAACGCCCGCGCTCGAGTTTAATTCCCACCGGGAATCATCCCTCTCGTAATCGACAAGCGCACGCTCAGCACGAGAAAAAGGACACAGGGTCAGGAATGTGACGCGTGAAAATGTCTGGAGAGTACGGAAGAAGGAAAAGTCTACCATCCGTGGAGAGATTGCTCGAGCGTAACTAAAGCAGAAAATATGAACGGAATAAAGATATGTTTGCTTGAAGATCGAAAGAAAAGCGCCATCGCCCTGTACTTTCTGGTTCCCGCAGAGCTTACCTCACGTTTCTCAAGAAACGCGCAAAATTCTCATGAAAGAAAATTCAGATGTCCTTTGAGATCCAGCAGAGTTACGACAATGATTCGATCTGCGACGACCTACCCACCATTTATGAATTTTATGTTTTTGGGACACGTGAAAGGCGTTGGATAGATAAGCCGTCATGATAAAGGAGCCAATTACATTTCTCTATGCAATAGCCTTGAGAGGTCATCGAATTTTCCGGAGAGACGGTCATAACTTCAAAAAAGGATCTAAAACTAACAATGTCTTGACGTTTTCTCTACATGATGTATGATTTAAAAGTGTTTAGCAAACGTTTCTGAATAAGATTTTTCGCAAAGATTGTACGGCTGAAAAAAAAGGTTGAAGCTTCAGTATCTTTTGTATACATCTCCGGTAAATTTTCCCAAACAAGATAAAGAAAAATTTTAGTTCGGAATAGAGGCAAGTACAATACGTTAGTTGATAATCTCCGCTCGACGTTGCGCGTCTAAAAGTAGCCATGGACAATGAGACAGGAACAAAAGGGGAAGTTCGAACAGAGGTAGGACGGAACGAATGGGGAGCAAGACATTAATGCGTAAGAACGACAGGGCCTGAAAAAGAATAGCATAAAAGCCCTTTTCTTTCATCGGCCTATGTCGCGCTTTTTTAATTTCTATTCTGTATTTTTACCATTCAACGGACATTTTGCCTCGCGTATTTTTTCCGCATTGAAATCCTACCAAAGATCGTTCTTTCAGTTTTATCTTCGTCTTTATTTATGAAAAAGCAATTCATTAGTGAAAATTTGTTCTAACGACATTATGACGGTAATATGCCAACCATTATTTCTCTTTTTCTCTCGGAATACAACGTTTGAACAGAATCGATTAGGCAGAGGAGTGAGATAATTAATGAGAGCAACATACGTTGCCGCGAGCGACGCACACGAGATATCTCGCACGGTCCCTTTGTAGAAATCAAAGCCGCAGAGAGTCGCGATGCACGTTTCGCGATCGACCGTTCGATGCACTAGGTGTCGGCGGGCGTTATCGGGCGACATTCCGACGTCACGACGAAAGCTGCAACCGGCGCGAATAAATGAGGCAACGAATACATTGCGAGCAACATTCCAATAACGTGGCTCGACGCGATGGTGTACGGTGCGAGGCGCGCTGCGAGCCTCGCGAAATTATCCGTGTCGCTTCTCCTCCGATTCCATCCGCCGCGCAGATGTACAGAACGGTTCTCTGTTCAATATATCGAACGTGCATCGTTTACGTGCGCGACACGTGACGAGTTCGCGCGGACCGGATAATCCCGCGCAGTCATCTAATTCGTATGCAAGGGCAAACACGTATTAGCACGCGCCAGAGCGGAAAATCCAACAGAACCGATAGCTCGATGTAAATTCGCGCGAACAGTCGATAGAGGGGAAAAAAAAGCTGGCTAAAAGAAGGGAAACGTGACTTTCGTTTAAATCGATAATCTCTGCGACGTATCTTTCGACGGGCGCAAGATGAAAACGATAATTACTATGTCGCGAAATTAAGCTCCCTCCGTAATTATGATAACAATATTATTCACGGTAATTAGCGAGACTGGGCGCGCACGTCGCGAATAATTAGGATAGTTAGACCTGCTTGCAATTATAGCTATTCGATCCTCCCTCTCAATTATAGCTATTAGAAACCTCCCTCTCAGTATACTGCGTCGTACCAGATTACGCTCGAATGTTAACTGTCCTCTCCTCTTAATAATATCAAAGATTAATCTCTCGGCGAAATAAAGAAAATGTATTATCCCGACTATCTTTAATATATTTTGCTTTCAAAAATATCTTTTTGTTTTCGTAAATGAAAAATAATCTACAATAATGGTCGAATGGAACAAATGTAATCATTACAATTATGTTTCCAGCTCTTTCCTATATAGGTAGCTAAATTAAATGTAGATATAAATATAGACATTAAATACTGTCAAAATAAGTCCCTGACAAAAGATTGTTTTAATTTGCAGGAATTAATTCTAACCACGGAGGGGGACAGACGGCTGAGTCCACACACTAGCAGGATAGCGGTGAGCAACTGCTCATCCGTGATCCTCGCGAACTCAAGTCTAGTCTCAATGACCGGATTACGATCGGTGGACCTGGCGAACGTGGCGAATCTTACCCTGGTCAGACAAAGCTTCGAACTGTCGCCGTCCAGCTCGCGCACGCGAATCACCGTGCGAAACAGCAGCATCGACGTGATGCCGAGTTTCGTCTTTCGCGGCGACATCGAGGCGATCACGTTCGAAAACGTGCGGATCGGCCAGCTGAGTGCCTTCTCGTTCGCCAATTTAATTCACACGGAAAACATACGATTGGAAAACTGTCGCGTCGAGACGACGGAGGCACAGGCCTTTAAGAAGTTCGACGTCGGCTACCTGCACGTGATAGACAGCACATTCGGCGATCAGCTGCCGAGTCGCACCATGAACGACATCGAGGTCTATCACAAGTTCATGTTGGACGGCGTGCGAATGGGCGTCGTGAGGAGCAACGCCTTCATCGTGAGGAGCCCGCGCACGGTGGCGATACAGAACTGCGTGATCGACAGCCTAGAGAGCGAGGCTTTCGACGTGACGGCGGACGGTGCCGTTATCATCAAGAACAACACCATCGGCAGCATCGGCGTGGGCGCGTTTCTAGGTATTCGCGCGGATCGCGAGACCAGACCGCCGCCGTCGTCGTCGTCGTCGTCCACGCACGGCCTCATCTTCAAAAACAACAGCGTTGGAAGCTTCGAGGAGGGCTCGCTGATGTTCGACCGCGCGAGCTTCCGACTGGAGCTCGATAATCTCATCGTCTCGCAACCATGCGACTGCCAGATGTTACCCATATGGAAGAACTATGTGCTCAACTACACGAACATCTACTCGCGGTTCTACGCGAGAGAAAACTCGCTGGTGCCGCCGCAATCGCAACCGCAGGAGCCCATCAACGAGACTCCGGAGACCTTCCTGTGTCTGGACGGCGGAACAGACGGCGCGCCGATCACCTTTGTCGATTACGAGGCGCGTCATTGCTCACTCGGCGGCTCCATGCTCGTCTTCATTCTAATCATCGTGGGTGCTATTCTCGCCCTGATAGTATGCGTGTGTCTGATCGTCTGGTGCTGTCGAAGACGCCGACGAAACAACAGGAAAAAATGGATCAGCGTGCCGACCAATGCACCTGACGTGGTCTCGAAGAAGAACGGCGTGATCGGCAGAGAAGCTGCAACGTCCGGCACGCCGGTCGACAGTAGGATAACGATGGTGGTACCAGACGGCAGATTGTACCGAGAGACGGAGTTTCACGTGATCGTCGAGAAGGCCGAGCCGCTCACGACCGAGTTGTAACGAGACGCCCCGGGCGGCTCGACGAGAAGACCCACGATCGTCGCTCCCGTTGAAGAAGAACTCGAGTGGGCGGAAACGTCGAGCCGCTTTAGAGTGTACAAGCTGTGAGAGCTGCGAGAGACGTCGCCGCGCGATCGGCGCCAGTGAAGAACAGTAACCGTAAAAACTTAGACCCAATGTGCTCGGAGAACGTGAGAGGAGTCCTTCCAATGGAGAGAGGGACATTTCTCGGATGTTACTCGCGTGCGTAATAGAGACTGCGTAAATCGTTGTCGCTTGGAGTATAATAGAACGCAGAAAATGTACGCAGTCCCCAGAATCGTGTCCCGTTTTTAATTTAATCGATTGTCTCTCCTAGTACAACGCAGTTCGTAAGCTTCCATTCACATATCATCTGCGGCCACCGATTATTCAGACCGCGCGTTCTTTTCATTCCTTGAGCCGTCCTCTACCTCGAAAGCGGTCACGGCAATTAAAAAGTTATTTCCGAACGAGTCGCGAATTCGGGTAATCGGTCGCCGCAGCTAGTTAAGTTTATCATTAAACTTTCGAAAAAGAGAGAGGGAGGGCCAGTTTCGTGGAAGATGAAACGAGACTCTCGTCGAAGCGATGCGACTTAGGAACCAGAAGAGAGAGGGAGAAGAGCCATAATTCGTAGAGAAAACTAAATTCGCTGTCTTGCGTAAGATACGCGATTGGACCGACCTTTCGCACTCCCGTTGCTTTAAGTTCATCGATCGATAGCGCGGTTATCGAGGAAACATTAGTGAGTGTTTCGAGCGAAAATCACGGTACGAAAAGGCAAAAAAATGGGATAACCGCTCGCTTGGACAACTGTGCCATTCCTGGAGTGACACAACACATAATTCGTGTCAACTCCATAAAAATTCTGATCTCTCGAACACAAGGGAAAAAAGCGAACTGTCGGAGATAAAACTCTTCGCTAAGCTTTCATATCAAAATCGTTCCAAACTATCGTTTTTATAGAGAAGAAGATTGATATAGCAATGTAACAAGTTAAAAAGCGAAAATAAACCGGCAAGATCAATTTATTAAAATAAAGAACACCCCACACCTCATACCAGTGGCGAATTTATAAGTTAATGGCATATATCGTTTGGTAAATTGTGTTTTCAATTTCCCTTTTCAACTTTAAAATGTATTATAAATAATAATTTACGTCAATTAAAACAAGATTATTCTTTTTAATATACTTTCTTTGACATAAATGCCTTTTTATTAATTTTACTAAATATAGAAACTCTTATATATTTTTCAATTAATTTTTGTTAAAAGAATCTCTTGGGAACGTAAGCGTCAAGCCCTTGAAAATGTAAATCCGCCACTGCTTCATACGAAAACAGCGAAATCCGCCAGACTAGAACCAGTGAGTTAATTTTTAATTGTATCTTGCTGTAAATTCGTTATCGTGTTATTTTATTAATGCATTTATTTAAAGCAAACACTTTTGCTTTGACACTGTGCGATATAAGAGAAACTGTTGTTACTGTTATTATAATTTATATTTAATCTTAAGTAAGTCACGGTAATCAAAACGTTACGATTGTTCCGCGGAATTTCTGTGTGTTAACGTAACGCTGGAAAATTTCAGCGAAACAGGTGATCTTGTAAAACCAAACAAAACCTACTTCAAATGTACATCCCGCCATATAGCAATATTCTTCGATGCGTTTGATCTATGCGTGTAATGGAAGCATTTTAAAGGACTTGATTATGAGCGAACGTATTCCCCTAGATCATAATCGATGAAAATAAATAAACGTTTTCCTGTCCCTTCCCCCTTTAATTAAAAGGAGGCATATATCGCGACATTGATCTAATATTTTGATAATCATAAAAAGGCATTTGCCGATTACGAAAAAAGAAGTAAAATAAAGCTTGTCGGAAACTGTAATATATCGTACGGTTAAAATTGATTTATTGAACAGAAGGCCCAAGCACTCGAAGCACTTGAAGACGGAGGTAAGCAACGCTTCGTCTCGAGCGCATGAAAGAAGATAATTGAGCCTCGGAAAAAACTTTTTGTGCCTCTTATACTCGATAATTCGAACTCCGCCAAGGTAGGTTTTATTAGCATCCCGGCCGCTAATAATATCGAAAGATCAGAGTCCAATACGCCGCGACGTATGCAAACTGTATGCGCAGGTATGTATGCGTGTATACGTGTGTAATTATATCGTTGTGGTGAACAAAATCAGTTTATAATGTCATATATAGTTATAATTATCGTGAGACTGTGATATAACAGCCGCCGACTGTATAATTTGTTTCGCATTGAACGACCGAAGGTACAATAAAGACGATACCAATAATGTACTTGCTAATCGTATTAAGATTGTTCTCCAAGGAGATCACATGCTAATATTCCTTCAGTTAATAGTAGGTACGTATACCATTTATTACATTGGCGAAAATTAATTAAATTTTACCTATTCGTATTTCGAAGTTAATTGCAAATAAAAATGATTATATAATTGCAATGACTAAATGTGTGTGAGCAAAGTCACATAAAACTCTAACTGACCAGAAATTATCTACGAATATTTTATATGTTTATGTTTTACTAAAATGCACGATTCGTATGTGCCACCGCGATTGGATAACGTCAGATATTCATGCGGATTTATGACTTATTTACCACGGCCTTGTTTAAGACATCTTATAACACGCAACGAATGAATAAAACATGCATCGTTTCACTACAATCTTTTGCAAGATAAAAAAGAAACTGTATATATACATCAGATACATCGATTGTAAGAAAAAGACATTGGAATTTTCTACACATAGAAAATATAATATGGATGTAATAATTATATTGATCAATTTTCATGAGATAATAATTACAATCTATTAAATTTCTGTTACAGTTGTACAGTTTCTTTTTTTATTTCAATACCAAGACAAGGTGTTAGGCACTTACCTGTATGGAAGCACGCCGTCGAGAGCCTGCGAAACCGTAGGTGGCGATGCGAGTGCGAATCCTCGTCCAAGTAATGCCGAATGTACGGAGAAAATCCTCTTTGCCGTTTCCTGCATCGACTCCAAGTCCTCTTCAACCTCTTCCGCTAGAAATTGTAGTACCGTAGATCAGTTTATTAAAAGAGGAATCATATATTATTCTTTATACTATATAATTGAAATAGTAAAGGTTTGCTTGTTTGAGATCTTTTCAAAAACGGATTAACTAAAAGCATTTTTACACATCATATGTTGAAATATTTTAAATATAAATATTAGTACATATTTATAAACATATTCATATTTACTGATTTATTAATATGGAACGAAAATTCAATCATGTCATACTTACAGGATACTGGAGGCAATGATAAATTCTTCTTCATAAGACTTGCAGCGCATGCTCCTCCGAGGAAAGACAATTCAATTTCCAAATTCTTTAAACCATAGCCGGACGTTATCCAATCGTAACCAATAACTAAACATTTGAAGCCATATGTGATTGAGCTCTCATTCTTCATATAATCAGATGCAGTTTCCAGAGAAAATATCACTTCATTCCCTAAACATCAAATAATTTGTTGAACGTTATGTATTATATATATTTCGTATATTTTTAATTAATGTTACATATAAACATACCTGGTAACACAACAGCATTTTGCGGCCATTGACTTTGAACATTACTCAACTTATGTAATACTGGCCAATATAGAGGAGCATCTTCGCCCGTAATATTTGGAATTGTTCTGTAAGGATAAAAATTAAACATAAACGTAAAATATAAGTATGTAATATAAATGTATATTATATAGAAGTGCGGAAGCATTTTATCTACCCTGTAGAGGAGTTGGGAATTATATTTGGTATATAAAGTTGGAGATAATCTTCTGGTTGTGAAGTTCCACATTCTGGAGTAAATTCAACGGTTAGCCACTTCACTGTTTCCGGAAAAGAAACTTTATAATACGATACTGTCGCTGGTTTATAAGGATGTTCGCTTTCTAGCCAAGTATAATGATGGCTGGTAGTAATTGGAGGAGCAAAGTGTGATTGAGTTTCGCTATCTTGAGATATTTGAGAAGCTCCCATCGTGGACAGTAAGTTTAAAGCTGCAATGTGTGGCAACATCTCTTGTATTAGAGTAAGGATTTGTACGCTGCTCTGAAAAATGCAAAACAAATTTATATTAAATTTATATTTCTCTTGTTATCACATTTTCTCATCTAATTGTAAGATGTTCATATTTTAAAAGTCTTTACTTACTCTAGGGTCTGATGTAGCTAAAGGACTAATGTGTGCCATTACTAGAGGTAAGAGAGTCGTTATAAAAGCCGCGTTACCAAGAACTTCATTAGCTATTACTTCTTCTGCTCTTTCCCTTGCCAGAGAAAAAATTTCATTCGATCGTTGAATGATCGTCGCTGTCATGGCGAGAGTACATTTTCTCGCTTGCACTTCCGCCATGGCTTTATTCGTGTGTTGTCCGTCGGAATCTTGCGGATTTGAATAGTATAAAATGTGTGGTATTTGACCTCGTGTTTGTGTTGTGCCTGCAATAACATAGCAGCATGTTTAATACAATCTGCATATTGTATAATATTGCACGATACTTTTTTCAAATGTAAATATAAATTTAACGTACCATTAAAACTTAGAGAACAAGCCGTAAAGGTAAACGTTGTGCCATCGGCTCCTTTGACAACGCTTAGGCCACCGTCACCGTTACTAGTTCGTCCTCCGCGATTCCGTAGTCTAATAGCATACTTAATATTCTCTTTTATGAGCACTGGTTTGTCAAATTTCAATTCTACTATGTCATTAATACAGTCATCCGGCCCGAAGGATCCTCTTGTAAAATCTAAACTACTCCAACGTTGAGTATGCGATGGATCGTTACCAGTATTATTTTGCTGTAATAAAGTGACCATGATTAATACTATAAAATTCAAATTTACAAGAACAGTATGACAAAATATTTTTATACTACTTACATCATCTAATAATTCCAATTCGTAATCATATACTCCCGCACCTCCATAGATACCAACACCAGCTATAAGGATGCCCGGTCTATCGGCGGAAAAGCAAATAGCATCCGGAGAACCGTTACCCGTATTCCATGATCTTGACTGATTTGTCCTTGTAAATCTTGAAGGAGTCGTATACATGAGTCTGCCGCAAGCTGCTTGCAGTTCATCCTCATTTCCGCTCGATTGTGCCGCCAATTCGGCGATTACCCGCGCTAATAAATAACAGCAATGAAGAATCAATTCTGGCAGAGATTGAATCTTTTCTCTACAAAGGCTTCTTTTGACTGGTATCAATATCAAGTCCAGCAATCTATCGAGTACTTCGCGGAACGACCAATTCAAGATCTCCTTTCCGGAGCTTTCCACTTGGGATTTGTAACTGATTTGCTCGACCAAAATCGGATACTGATGACTTTCCGTCGAATTCATCATGAGTAAACCGGCATTGTCAGACGGGCTGAGCTGCCGCTTCACGCTGTCGCTGTTGTCCATGATGTTGCTCAAGATTGGAAACGTACATCTAAGTCGTATCGCCGAGTTGCACAAAGAAGCCAGCACGGCCGAAAGGAGACGATCTTTTGTGGTTGTGCCTTGTTCTTTATCGATATCCGATAATAACTCGCACAAGGAGGTCCATTTAAGATACGCGGTAGGGTAAAACGCGTGATAACAAGCTACAAACGTTTTGTGACATTCGTCCAGTATGCTGTTTGTCATCTTATTTCCTAAAGTATTACTAGAACTTTTGTTAGATCGCGTCTTTCCTTTACTTTTCAGAGCAATTGGTAGAGAATCGGATAAAATTTGACGCAATAATGCCCGTACCTCGCCTATACATTCCGCCAAACGCACTGACTCGGGAGGGGTCTTCTTAACGACATGATTGGGATAGATTTCATTGGCATATGTTCTAAGCAGTCTTAAACTGGCTTTGCTTATGTACACCAATCGTTCCATTTCGAGCATTGCGTGAGTCGATGACGCGATATGAACGGCCACATCGGCCAATGTCGCCTTCAATGTGTTCCAGCTCCATTGAAGAAGAGATATCAAGGACTGAAAGCACTCTTTTGTGACAGTCCTACTGAATTCTCTCTTCAGGACATAGACAGGTTCAATTTGATCTCTCTGCCTGTTCGATGTCTGATTTTCAGGTGTAACAACGCGGTACAGTAACTGTGGAATCTGCCCGGCGTTAACATCGGTGCCATTGTTCGATCTTTTAGAAGACTTGAAATAAAACATGACCTGATCTTCCGCCGTGACCATTCCCTGTCCACCGGAACCGCAATCGCTGGAAGGTCCACCGACTTTAGCCCATGCCACGTACCACCTGTTTGCTTGCAAGGATATAGGTTCGTCAAACAATATCGAATATTTTTGTCTTGGGCCGCATTCATATGGAATCTCTTCTGTCTCTGCAAGAAGTTCGCCATCGTTCTCTTGGTCTCCACCGTCAATTCCGATATCAAACAGCTTGATCTTCGCAGTATACTCTCCTCGACCGCCAAATAAACCGTAGCCTCCCAATATAATGTCTGTATCAGGCATAAATCTAATCGCTTCGATCGAATGAGCGGAATAACCCCATCCTCCTCCGTGGCTTTCGAACCTGCTAACAGTGACGTAGTCTTCGCGACTGTAAACCTTGCCATGTATTGATTGATTACATTCGTTTTCTTCAACTATCGATAAGTTTTCGTCTTGAGCTTGCGTCAATGTATCCAAACAAGCTAATAAATGCATCGCGGCTTGAGAACGCGTTACAAAACAAGTCGAAACAACCGGAAGCGCTAAACCTGGATTGAGCATGGATGCCTCCAAACCGGGTATCGCTCTAGCTTCTGTTGATATTATATTGTACAAGCTTATTTCGTTATTTGCTGAATTGAAGGTCCAAATAACGTTGTACAAAGGATCCAAGCATGCTGCGCAGTTACTGAAATCAACCTGATCCACACCGCTATAACTGTTGCACGTTCCATCACGTTTACTTATCACCAGACTCTTGAAAGAATTCGCGTGTTCATTCTGATGTGGTATCAAGATAATACAATTTTTATTCGCCATAACGGTGCTCCTTGTCAAACTAATCGAATTTATTTCATCTATCTTAACATAAGTTTGATCTCCAGCGGCACCGATCCACGTCGCTCGTCTACCCCATCGAGGACCTATATTCGGGACTACATTTGGAAAGCTATGCCACGGTTGGGAGCGGTCGGCACGACGATTTACCTGAGAAGTGTTCGTAGACTCGTTCTGACCGTTCCACCAATTCATGCCGAGCTGTCCCTTTTGGTATGCACCGAACGTGTAAACTTCCCCCTTTGATGTGAGTATGACGGAATGATTGCTCCCAGCAGCTACTTGAGTAGCAATAGTTGGCAATTTAACTTGAATCGGTCCTGCATGTGCCACTAAATCCCCGACGCCTAACTGACCGTATATGTTACTACCGAACGTATATACTTCTCCGTTTTGCAAAAGTAATACTGTGTGATGCAAACCACAGGACACTTGAATCACAGGACTTTCACTAGGAATAGGAACTCTGGCCGGTGATATACTGGCAATTCTCGCCGCGTCCCCTCGTTCCACGTCGCTACCGCCGACACCTTCCTCGACCGTGAGATTAACTCCCAATCCCAATGCCACCTTTTCCGGAAATCCCTTTTGCACGATACTAGGACCGGCTACGCGCTGATTATTCGATCCCTTGATTTTTACTCCATACTTGACAGTACTCGGTCCTGCTTTGCTCTTTTGCCGTTGCTTTATCTCACCCAATCGTCTCTGTAGATACTCTCGGAAGTTGGAACCCGATATGCCGTTGCTGCAACTCTTCCTCGCACACGTACGACAACATCCGCATTCCGCGCATCCGCTGTCTCCTTCGCCACATCCGCACTCTTGACCGGGATTCCGATCGGGACGTATACTACTCAGACACGAGATGCTATAACCGGTACATTCTCTGCATATCGTACAAACCATACAAACGCGATGCCTCCACTGATGTTGCCCCGGAGGACACATTCCTCTCGTTTCCTCCCAATCTTCCGCAGGATCCACACTCTCCTCTTCGGCTATTATTAATTCATCTTCCCCTGTACCCATTTCCATCGCAACTACCGACACTTCTTTATTCACAGTATGTACCGTTGTAGAATCACGACCACACTGTCCCTTATTATTTATACCGAACGTATATAGATGTCCTTTATTAGTTAACGCGGCGGCATGAGCCTTCCCTAACGATACACGAACTATACATACGTCCCTCAAATCGGTAACTAATCCTGTCACTGGATCGCTATGTAACGTATCTTTACCGAACATTAATAGAGAGCCATCCTTCGTGACTAAAGCAGTAGATCCATTATTACAAGCAGCGTCTACAATAAACTGACCTTCCACTTTTGCCATTTTCTTTGGTTTTACTGGTTTTGGTTGCCTACGAGCTTTATCTTAAAATAAAATAAATAATTACAGTGATTTTGTGTGTGTCATTATAAATTAAAACATTACTATAATCTACTAAACTTACTACTGTCTCCATCTTCTCCACGTCTAGCAGTGCCAGCAAATAATACAGAACCATCCTCCATAACCATAACGACATGTTGACCATCATGACCTGCCGCAAAATGCGTGATCCTTGGACCTTTACCAAAGGTAAGTTCCAACCACCTGTTAGGCCTTGTATTGCTCTTCATGCCTAGGCAAGTTCCTTTTCCGCTATATAATAACTATAAAAAATATTAAAATTATATATTAAATTCAAGATCAAATAAACTAAACGTATAACATTTATACATGAAATATTGAGTAATCGCAACAGCTGTTTAAAATATCTCTTAAATAATACTTACTTTTCCAGACACTGTTTTGAGTAAGCCAAATTCTTTTCCTGCTGTAACCATCGCAATTTCATCGTCGCATCCTGGATTCAAAGTATGTATAGCTTGTTCCTCATCAAATGTTGCGTATCCAAATATATCTACGCATTTTCTTGCCAATTTCAGTGGTAGCTCCGAGGCAACTGTCACGGGATTACTCAACGTGTTTATTGTACGTACTACAAAACCTTCCTGTTAAGATTTTAAGAAAGAAGATTACAAAAAAATTAAATAAATATTTCAAATAACAATATATTTATACGCAATTAAATTACATCTTTGCCAGCTGTTATCATTCCTAAATTTTCACCATCAGAAAACATGACAGAGGACGACCAATCTTTTCCTTCCAGCACGGCAATTCCTGTTACTATAAGTGTTTCTGCATCGATAATTAATAACTCACTCTGTTTTCTAGGTGCACATTTAAAATATAATGAATTCTGTAAGTAAAACTTTGTATAAGTGACAACATTATTAAATCGTTGTACAGTCGTAAATAAACTGTAACATTGATAACTTAAGCATTAATGTGCAACTAACATTAGCATAACCAAGCCATCCTATTTCCGTCGGATAAAAATCTGCTTTATGTATGTATATATGTCCCCATATTGTACCACTGTGGCCACTTCCAATTTTTAATAAACCACGAGATGTGTGCAGATATAAATACTTTCCATCGCTCACAAAACTACGTTCATTCAATATCATATTGTTCATCTCATTTGGTAACTTAAGCATAGAGGTATATATCTTGGAACACTTAGGAACGCCATATGTAATCCAATCTGGTCTCACAAGTTTTCCTAACAAAACAGCATGTACACTTCTCTGCAGAGACGTTAACACACATGGCATCTAAAACACAAAAAATTAAACTTTATAATATAGCATGTACTATATCATGCAACAAATCAATACTATGATTATATCAATAATAAGATACCTGAATATTTTGTACCGCTAACGCTCTAGGAGACATAAGCAGAGCCGCTATTGCTGCCAACAGCCGTCCAGTATCTCCTCTGACTACAACAAGACTCAATAAACACGCACAAGCAACAGCTGTCAGGTGACTGCCGTCATTGGCAGCGGCTGATTCGGGGCCATGAGAAGTTGCAAGATCCAACAATAGATCAAACAGCGGATCTAAAAAAGATAAATTATTGAGAAGTTTGTCACTTTGTCAATTAAAAAGATCAATTATTTAAAGATACAAACCAATGACATCATCTGGTTCGGATTTGAGGCCTTCTGGTAGTTGCCCTTGTAAAACATCCAATAAAGCCGATAATGCTTTTGTACATAAGATTGGATCGATTGTTCTACTCTCCCGCATCAATGTAAAAACACTTCTTAAACCGATACCTACAATCTTTATTAAAAAAGTTTTTAGTTACGTATGTTATAAATTATACATATTGTATAAATAAATGTTACAATACAAAAACAAAACAAAAATTTAAATGCCACAACAGTATGTGGAAAGCAAAATTTAAAGAAATTAATTAATTCTAAGCTGCTTTTACCTTTGGTAAATTTTGTATAGTTGATATCCTATCCTCATCATCACTTTCTGTGTCTATAGTATCGCTAAGATCTGGTGGTGGAGAATTACAGTTTGACGCTCTATAAATCTCACTTGACAATTTAGCATGTTTTTCTAAAATAGCACTTCTCACGCTAGCAAACACAGCAAATGCTGAGGCATTACAAGATGTTTCTATCTCCGGTGGATTATTGTAATTTAATTCTCCATTTAAATCAATCTATACATATACATAAAATGTGTCAGAATATGTTTTATCCTAGAAATTACAGGAAGAAAAAGAATCTCTGATACCTTTTTCTTGTCTCGTTTGCGAATAGCTTTATTTTTCTTACACTTTCTCCATTCTCCCTTATTCCTAAAAAATATTATAATTCAAATTCCTATTTAAATTGACTACTGTACCCACATAAAACAAACATAACAAAATATATTTTATAGCACTGTGTGATTTTATTTTAATTATAATAAAATTGTCTTGTTATAAATAAAAGTAGTATAATTAAATTGCAGCGACAATTATATACAACATCAAAATATTACAAAAACATTTCTGTTTATTCTATTTGTGAAAAGACTTGAACAAAAGTTACTCTATTTACATGACTAAAAACTTTAATATTGTAGGTAAATATGACGAGAAATACTCCTACTACGCTTGTTAACGAAATTAATAAGTCATTCGAAAAATTCAAATAAAGAATAAAAGGGAATAAACAGGAAAACTAATCTTCAATAAACAAAAAATTTGAGGTTACGTTCTACGCCGATAAACGCGGCCGTGATGCGCATTCAATTAACGCCGCGGTGTCAATTAAAAGTTTCCTTCAATCGGGGATCAAATTACGCGATTCCACCGCGACGTCGACCGATCGAACGGCAAGGGAAGCCGATCGGCGGCGAAGTGTCACCGACGACGGCGTCAGGTAAACAAATCGCGGGAGAGGTTATACGTCACGCATTCGTCGCACCTCTGCGCCTCGGCGACGTTCTTGAAGAGATCGTAAAAACACTTGGCGTAGCTCTCGGGCTCGGGCAGCAGCCTCTCGTTGTCCCCGGACACCATGGTTCGCGCGAAACCCCCCGGCACATGAGTCACCAAGTCATTTTCGTGACACTATTGATCGTTGACACTCGCTGGCCGTGTCTTGCCCCCATGTGATAACGTTACATACTCCCGCGGGGAGTCCTGGAAAGGAAAAAAAAGGGGGGTACTACGCGGCGGCGAGCGCTACTTGGACGCGAGCGGACTCGAGCGGATCCCACGGCCGGCGATTTACTTTTGGCGTGCTGCACGACGGGCCACCGACGAGATTCAAACGCGAGACGTCTTCGCTCCGTAAGTTCGTCTTGAAACAGTGGCAGACGGTACCGCGAGTACTCGCCGCGACTTCGATAGTCGAACGGCGTTATCGCGCGACGCGCGATAACGTCGAGGTCGTCGAGCCGAGAATCGCGATTCGCGCGCGCGAACTTCGTAAACGCTCTGCCCACGTCGCGGCGGATGGCAAATGGCAAATCGGCTTACGGCTGATGATTATTTCACGCGGACGCGAAATGTCAACGTGTTTACGCGCATGAACACGTCACGCGTATGCTGGCCTGAACGCCGTGAACGGGAGACGTTTCACGACAGCGCGCGTCATTCACGCGTGGAATTCTATTATTATTTTCATTACAAACGTGCACGTCCCGCCCAGGCACATTTATATTTATAAATAAAATTATGATCGTAAATGGAAACGGCGACAAAGACTTGCACGATAAGACGGATAAGACTTATTAGGGCCGATATTACAATCTCCGATTAACGTGATCCTCCGATTAAACTCACTCTTCGTCTCTTTTTAGGGGGACAGTTAGAAAGAGATGCAGAGTGAGTTTAATCGAAGACTGTGATGATATCGGCCCTTATCGGTCGGATATTGTATTGTAATTGCGAGGAGTCGTTCGTCCTAGAGCCCGCGGCTCGCCGCAACTCTTGCAAATTGACGTAAATCTCGATTTTTGCACGCACGTACTTATTTATACGTCAGCGACGTCGACTTTTCCGCTCGTCTTGAACGAAGATGAGAAAAGTCGGCCGTTTTTCGCCGCGCGACGAGATCGACGGCGAGAAGCGAAAATCCTTATATTCTTTATTACGACGCGATATGGCTTTGAGCGGATCTCGATACACGCGAAATCTCGACGGGTTTCGTTGATCCCGTACGCCCGTACGCGTACGCGTGCGTCTCGCAGCCGAACGCACAAGATGCGATACGGCACAATCTGCACGGGTACTACGGTACGCTTCGATAAACGTGTCACGTCGTGATTAACCGAGGGGCCCCAGACGTAAATTATACGAAGCATGAGCGGAAAGTACTCGCTGCCGTGGAACGCGAGAACGACAGAGTAATATCAGACGCGATAAGGCGCATATATGTCTCGCGTTTCGCGCTGTATGGTGAAATTGCCGTTGTGTAGGGTAGCGGAGACATAACCTCAAAGGCGAGGCTCCGCGATTCGATTTTCTGATTTTTCGATCCGCTGGAGCACTTTGCAGTAGTGCGATTTCCAAAAATTCATTTTCGTCGTAATTATTTTCCCGAATCGAGACGCGTATCTGCACCTTTTCGTAAAATTTGCGAGAAAGCACCCAGTCATGTATGTTGGTTTACAAAACATGCTTATATCTCGTTTTTATCTAATCTTTTTAATTTTCTATCGTGACAGATCAAAAAGCGGTGGAGGCATGTATGATTAATACAGTTTACCAGCTGAAACAGGCAAGTTTTAATGAGGAAGACTTAAACGGGAAACACTTAACATTTTACTTGCATTTAGTCATAAAGCTATAATACTAAAGTTATGTACGTGGATAAGCAGATAAAAACGCTTATAACATTATCATTACGTACATGGTAAAAGGATATGACTTATCATGATATTATCATCTTTTTGGTAAGTAGTATAATTTTCAGGTGCATGCTTCGCGCAAACCGGCATTTGTCGTTCTATTACATTCAAGTTCTCTTTTCAGCCTAGTCAAATGCGAGATTTGATCGTGCGATTGTACCACTGTTCTGTAAATGTAACCTAAGCAATAGGCAATAACTCGTTGAAGGAATCCTAATAAACTAGTGGGAATGGGCAATTGTTTGTGTAAAGATACTCCAGGGATATACGACATTGAGACATATGGCAGTAGAAATCATGCAGAAACTCAGACTACCATAATACCAGAACCGAGTATAAGTATAGTCTCGTGTAGCGATTCGGCATCCCCTTCCTTTAAATTTCCTGCCGGGTCACATATTGACAAACTTGTATTGGAAACACTTGGAAGTCTTGATACTCTGGTAGATAAGTAAGTAATAGACAATAGACGATATAATATGCATGGAATTTATCGGTTTCTTATATTTATACGCTTATTTGCATATGTTTAGTGATCATGAGCCACCGCCAGCAATGTTAAAATTGAATTCCATTGCGGACAAGGAAGAGGGCTGGATACAAGTAGTTAGTTCTATGGTCAATGTTATTCCAATGAACAATCCGTTGGGTCCTTCGGTTATAGTATTATTGCTAGATGATTGCCCTTTACCTTCAAAGGTTGAAATTTATTTGTAATTTTTTATTCTTATCATTCCTATCGTCTCAATTTATTTGCTATATTTCAAAAATCAAAGCAAGAGCAGTAATAACGATAACTCTTTTCTCGTGTTGTAGGAATCCGTGCTACGATTATCAAATATGTTTCAATTGCCTCAAAAACTTGGACAAATACAAATTACAACTACGCAGCAACGCAATATATGCGTAGTACTTGGTTGTATTGCAGATAAACTTGCTGGTCCTAGTAGTATTGCGATATTATCTGACGCTACTTTAGATTATCTAGTTTCAAATCTAGTATGTTATTTATTTATTACTAAAATGTAGCAGTATCAGTGTTTGGTACTTTTTAAAATTATTTTTTTATTTTTTTAGCGAAAAGATGTTGAGCCTTACGTAATGTTATATTCTTTGATAGCACTAGAGAAGTTTGCACAGACAAGTAAGAAAAATATTTTATTAATAAATTTTCTGTTTTTTATCATAACTAATGATTGTTTATATGTCAACAGGTGAAAATAAGATAACTATTAAGAAACGCCTTATGGCGGAAAAACAAAATCCATTACTGGAATTGGAGAAATGGGCTACGGAAACGCATTATGTACGTCGACAAGTTGGTTTTTGTGCACAATGGTGTTTAGATAATTTATGTAAGTATGATGTAATCTCATCACAAGCGCCATTTATCTGCTCCGCTTGGTAAGCGACAACGAAGTATTTATAATCAATATTTTTCTTTTTAGTCTTAATGGAAGGTAGAAAATATTCCCACGACTCCGTCGATGTGACGGGTATTAATGTAATGTTAAATACGAAAGATGTAAGCGAGTACCTGAAAATATCACCTAATGGTTTGGAGGTAGATATTCCTGTTACGCTATATTGCATTTTTGCTAATAGAGATTATATTTTACTGTAATGATAACTTATTGTTATTTTAGGCACGATGTGATGCATATTCCTTCGAAAGTGTACGATGCACGTTTCAAGTAGATTCAGGAATATGGTATTATGAAACACTGATAATAACTACAGGAGTTATGCAGATTGGATGGGCCACAAAGGACAGCACGTTTCTCAATCACGTGAATATCTAGATTTGAGAATATTTTATATTTTTCATTTACAGAATTATTGTATATTATTACCATAAAAATTATTTTTTAATAGGAGGGCTATGGTATAGGAGATGATGAATTTTCTTTGGCCTATGATGGCTGTCGCAAACTGATTTGGTATAATGCACGAGGCGAAAAATTTCATGACAGACCATGTTGGAAATCCGGTGATATCTTGGGTTGTTTATTGGATTTAAACAAATTAGAGATAATATTCTCTATTAATGGCGTACCACTTAAACCGTGCATTCAAGTATTTAATACAGTAAGGTACATATAGTTGCCCTTTTTTCATATGCCACGAATGTCCACGCAAAATCATAACGGTAACATCTGATGTTACTTTTAGGTCTGGATTCTTTGCAGCAGCTAGTTTCATGTCATTCCAACAATGTCTATTTAATTTTGGACATGTACCTTTCAAATATCCACCCACTGATCGAGAATTTCAAAAATTTAATGACTATGCTACATTGAAACCAGAAGACAAGATCATACTTCCTAGGCACATATACCTAGATCAATTACGAAGGCTTAGTGTTAGGGAAGATTCCTGTACGTTATGTTTCGATCAGAGAGCATCAGTGAGGTTACTGCCATGCAACCATAGGTAATATTGTATTTAAATTCGAGTTTCATGAAACAATGCTTTTGTAAGAACATACATGACGCAATAATTGTTTTATTTTTACAGAGGATTTTGCCAAAGGTGTTCAAAACAGTTGGTTGAATGCCCAATGTGTAGGGCTACCATTGAAGAAGTAGCGTCAGATAACATATGACATCGATCATCTCATATCAATATTTACGAATTGTTTCATCACTTCTTTGATGTCATACAATTTTTATGGAAATATCACGAGATAATCATAATTATAGATAGTTATTTACGTCGTGTATTGTATACAGTTATCACGTGTCACATAGTATTTTTCTCTATGCAATACAGCGCATTAATAAATAGAAAGAACTACAAATTAATTATAGAGAAACGAATTCCGTGATAGTACATTGCAAAGATTTGAATAAGTTTCTATTTAAAAAATCAAAGATCTTAAAGAATGCGTAAACAAATGTTTTACAAAGACAAAACATTCTCCTTTTCCATACTTCTCTATACTTTTTCTACTATATAGATTTATAGTAAGATATTTTGTGATTTAAATGATATCCTCACGAACATTAACTTCAAGAGATTAAAACTAAGTATAAATGGCTATATATATATACTAATTTATATGATTATAATAATGAGTAGAGAAACAAACAGATGCGAGAAAATTATAACAAATAGACCGGAGAAAATTATAAATCAGAAGACGAGCATAAATCAGAGAAACCGAAAGAGCTCAAACTCCGTATGAAAAAATTTCATATAGGCACTTTTGATGGAAGTAACGTATGTATTTGTTATCACACGAATAGTCAAACAAAATTTGATATATACGAGCGCTTTTCTTCATGATATCAATGAATACAATGGTTGCTCTATCGATTGTGTTTATAGATTTTCGCTTTGAAACTTGTGACTGAATCATGAAATTCGAAAGGTTATTTATTCATTAACTTGAAAATGTATTTCCTCTATTAGAATTACAAAAGTTCAGATTATATCTTCAAACTATTTAAATTCTTAATTAAGTTGCGTAAGTGAACATTTACAACTAATGTAACTAGTGATTTAATGTAAGTTTATCTTTAAGGAATTGTGAAATACTGATAGTATATATTATATCAAAAACACTACATTCACACACATACATACACATATATTATATTCTTGGGAAGATATAAAGAGAAATTTAATGTTTTATCATATACATGTATTTTGCAAGCATTTTTTTATAAAGTCTTATTTTCGTTATCAATTACCTCTCCCGTTATTCTAATGCTCTAATGCAAATAACCCCCAAAAATTCTTCCGGTAGTGAGTATACGTGATAATTAAAAAATGATTTATTTACGAGATCTACCATTTTTTAATATGTATGTATGTACTTTTCACTCAAGTATCAAGATTAGATACAACAACGCCCTAAACGAAACTTTCTGAGAAATTTCATCTATTTATCCCTTTCTCTTACATTTAAATTAATATATTATATTATATATTTCATTATATGAATATTTATAAATTAATTTAATCACGTGATTAAAACTTGTTTGTATGAAAACAGAATTATTAAAATCCTAGTTTCAAATAAAAACATCGGCATTGCTAGCTCGTTTGGAATGCCACTGTATATCGTTTGAAAAATAATGATATGAGAAATTATATAAATGATTTACCTGTTGACATATAGTTTTTACAGTCGCACCAAGCTTCAAACAAGATCAACCCATGTCTGCATTATCAGCCTCCAAGTTTCTGGAATGGGAAAATACATATCATGCATAGAATTAGGCGTAATACTGTCGTCTAAAATATTTTTTCTAAAATGGAAGATGATCGCGATTGTTACTGATTACTGTAACATTTCAATTAATTTGTGCGCATAATGAATTTATAAAAAAGTATAGATAATTAAAAGGACATTTTTGGCGTATCTCTGAAATAATAATCTGAACTTATCGAAACTACATTGATTTTAAAGTACGCTACTCAACATCGGATTACGTTTGACGAAACGGTAAGTATCGAATTACGAAGCGAATTATGTGCTTGTTTTTTTAACGAAAAACGGAACTGTATTCGCGAACGCACATTTGACTCGTCCGCACTTTCGATGTTCATACGCATTTTGAAGCAAAAGCTCGCTCCCTCGTTCGCGATGGCAAGCAAAATAAGAATGTTAATCGCGCGATCGTTCTGTTCAATCACTTAATTGATTATTAATTTCCGTGCCTAACGAGAGAGGAGAGATTCACTGAAGCGTCTTTTCGCACGATTTACTTATTCGGAATAAGAATCGAAACGGAGAGGCAGGAGACGCGCGAATTCTGATGAGGTTATCGTCTCACTGCGATACGCGGGATAACGATTCTATTAAGATCCAAATGTATCACGCTGCGAAAACATTTATTTTTTACGTACAACTCACTCACCGTTCATGGCGCACTGCAGGAGACCCGCCAAATCACAGTCGGGAGGATGATACGTACGGCGTCCAGTCCAGTACGGCATTCGGCGTTCATCTCGCCCAGCGACAGTATCCCACTCGTTTCAGTCGACACGAGAAGCAACGGAGCATTTGGCGTACGTTCACCTTGCAACACTCTGTAACCGGATTTCTTTTCGTTCACGAGAAAGAGGGAATTACACGAGCGACAACGTCTCGCGACTCGCACCGACGTTGAACGCGTCACGTATTACTTGCGCGCTTCGCTGCCGCCGAGCCACGGCACAGTCGGGTGAGACGTCGAACGCGATTGGCTCCGCGCGAGCCGAGCTCTCGCGACCTGCCCAATCACGTTCAACCGCCCCGAGCCGCCGGCGCGGCGTACGTACCAATACCAGGCGGCATACCAGACGCGACCATTCGTTTGAAAATACAACGTAGCTTCAGTCGACGCACGGCCGATTCTTTTGTCTGCGAGCGACCTTGCCACTTATTTTTATCAACGCTCGAAGTATTGTTACTTGTGGAAGTTACTCATTTATCATTTTCTCGATGAATCTCGCACAAGAATAAAGTGTTGGTGCTCCGCGCGCCGTGTTCCGTGCTCCGTGCTTCGTGCTGTGTTATTTGAAACGCGCTCCTTCCTGCGATTGGCACTCCTGCTTTTCCGTTCCGCGGGCCGCGGGAATAATCGACTACGCGTTCAACAATCCGCAAGTATATCAAAATAGTGAGGGGTAGGCAGGGACAAGGGGTATAATTCAATATATATAATATATAATATAATAATAATAATTATTATTATATTTATTATTTTGTGCTATTGTACACACATTCCGAATGTTGCGCATACATAATTTTATGTCAAAAAGAAGTATTGTATATATAATTGCATATTATATTTTCAATTTTATAATGTAGCTGTTTTATAATGTTGTATATATTGTAAAGTAAATTGTATGAGAAATAAAATAAATGATAAAAATGTAAAAAAAAACGTATCAATAAATAAAAGAGGACCGCCGATCGGAATCGCAGGGGGCGGTGGAGCGGGCCGCGACCTATAGGGCCCGATTCTCTAATGAGAAACGTATGCGCAAACTCTGCTCTAACAGAAAGGCTGCAAATTGGTTGGCTATCACACAGTTTTTAGCCAATAAGCTTGCAGCTTTTCTGTTAAAGCAGAGTTTACGCATACGTTTGTCGTTAGAGAATCAGGCCTCTGTTTCTATCGGATGAAATCAGATAAAAACAGTTCACATATCAGAAAATATTTAAATTAACATTTGTAATAATGCTGTAAATCTGAAATCTAAATGTGAATGTTTATTTTGAATCTCTTATGCTATTCTCATACGTTATTTTGATTTCTTTATAAATTCTGAAGTACAAAGTATTTTAAATCTTTCAAGTAATTAATCGTAATATTATTTGTACGATAAATTTAAAAACAGTTTAATTATGTGGACGAATCTATTAAAATGTGCCAATTCTAAAATATAAATATAAATGTTTATTTCGAATATTTTATACGTATACTTTTACTTTTATACGTATCTTTATTAATATGAGTGTACGATAATTTCATTCAATAATTTTTATGTGACCGTAATATTATTCGTACGATAAATCTTAAACGGGCTGATCATGTGTGGGTCATGTGGACGAGTCCATTCTAGTACAATAATTACAATAATTACAATGCTACTTGAACATTTGTACAAGAATCATTTCGCATCTTTTATACCTCAATTTTCACAAATCTGTTTAAATTTTTATACAGAAAGTCAAACAGAACAGGGTAAACAAACTCGCTAAAATGTATATATGTACGTGTAAGCGTCTAATTCTCGCTGCGAAATCTGATTATTCGTATTTCAAGTTTTCTTGATATTCAAATTTTCAGTCGCGCGCAACGCGCGCGCGCGCGACCGTTTGGCAGTTGGCTGCCATGACAGTTTCCCCGGCTCTTCGGTTCGGAACGCGGAGCACGATCGCTCCGCGAAGTGATCGCGAATTTCACCGGTTAAGAGAGCCCAACGAACGCGAGTTTTTGTCGGGAGTGTCGATCAAAGTGACGGGCAATCTGCGGGACGTATCAGTCCTCGTGGGCCTTCGCGACCGATGCCGTTTCGTCGATCGCGATCGATGCCGCAACGCACTTTGCCACAACGTTTCGTTTCGATAAGTGTAGATTCCTGTGTCAACGGCACGCGAAAATGATCTTTATGTTCTTTTGAGAGACTCGGAGCGCAATCGGCGTACTTTTCGTCAGATATGACATCGAAGATGTAAATCATCATTATTACATCGCTCATTCCTATAACGCGTAATGGAAGATCCGCCATTCAACATAGGTAGTCGGTTTCACGTTTCGGCATACGGTTCCCGTGCCGAAAATGCGCCCGCTTGACCGCCATGACAGTCTCGGTGACGTCCTCGGTTCGGAACGCAGAGCGCGATCGCTCCGCGAAGTAATCGCGAGTTTCACCCGTTGAAAGGGCCCAACGAGCGCGAACTTTTATCGGGAGTGCCGACTAAAGTGACGGTCGATCTTCGGAGCGTGTTCTTCGTTCAGTTCTTGCGAGTCTTGGTGATCAATGCTGTTTCATCGGTCGCAAGCAGCGATGCAGTGCCGTGCTTTGAAACCGGTGAGTATAAAATTTAATGCGATAACTATGCTTAAACGATTCATACATATATTTTGATGATTGTGTACAAAAGTCTAGTTGATCCATAATTACAACATTATTAACTTAAATAATATTGTAATAAAAATTTACTATCATTTGAATTTACGTAATGATATATGTGCGCCATCTATTGCGTCGAGATAAAAGCGCAAGCGAAGCGATCGAAATGAGAAAACCCTATTCGGCGCGAATTCGAATTTCGCGATATCGATGAGACGCTCGCCAAGTCGCCAAGCCCGAGCGCGCGAGAATCGATATCGGACGGATCTCGATTCGCGCCGCGACTCGCGAGTTGGGCGCGTGGCCGCGGGAGCGCGCCGCAGTTTGTTACAAGATGGCGGGTGAGTGAGTGCCTGTGGACGGGACGAGACTTCTCCGAAAACACGAGGGATTTTCTGCTAACCCGTGGTGTTTGTGGGTTTCAGATATATCCTACATCCAGACAGAGGATCTAGAGGACCCGGACGAGGGTGAGTACCCTGTGGGCGCGCGCGCACGCGTATTTCACGAGGGCGAACGGTGCTGTCGCACGCGCGCGACGGCAGAGCAAGCGCTTGGCTTGTTCGGACCGCGGCTCGGCTCGGTTCCGTGCATGGCGACCTTCCTGTCGGGGGGCCACGTCGCTCCCGCGAATATTTCGAAGCACGTGCGTGCGTGCCGCGCGACGCGTGGCACGCGGGACCGCCGCGATGCGGCGTGATTCCAGCGCGGCTCCCCGCCGCGGGTTTCGAGGTTAGGATCGCGATGCGCCGCCGCCGTCGCCGCCGCGGCGCGAGACCGGGCGTGCCGCGAGAGACGTCGCGAGTACTCCGGCCGTCGTGAGACAGAGAGGGTTTCACGCGGGACGACCGCTCCCGTACGCACGGCCGCGATATGCCGCCGCCGCCGCCGCCGCGCGCGCGGGGAGCAGCGCGTTTCGTGAGATCACGGGGCGGTTCTGTCCGTCGAGAGGGGGCGCCACGCCATGCAACGCCACGCCGCGCGCCGTGTTTATCTCGGCGAGAGGGAAAAAAGAGGATGAGGAGCGACGGCTGCGGCGACGGAAAGAAAGAGAAAAGGAGAGAGAGAGAGAGAGGGCATGCGTTCGCGTCGTATGTCGTATCCCTCGTCGCCGTCGTTGTTGTGCTCCGGCGAAGACGAATGCGAGGAAATGTTATTCGAAACTGAATCGCTTTTCCAACGACGGGATTTTTATCGGAGCAACCACCTGCGGTTCGCATTGTAAAGCATAGATACGCACTGGCGCCAGGTCGATAACAATCTTGAGAGATTTCGTACGGCGCCAATATTCCACGTGTGTCGGTTGTCGATCACCGACGGAATAATTCAAGCCCGACCGCGCTGTTTGAGAGAAAATTGACATTGCACGACGATTATAATGTACGAAAAGGGTCATTCTAGAAATTAATCTGGAGATTAATAACTTTTTTAAAATTAAATATCCAATGCTGTTGTCGCGATAGATATATCTTGGACGGATTCCTGTTAGACTCCAGGTTAGACGTAGAAATCTTTCTCGCTTATCTATAACGTAGAAATGTAAATGTATGAAAATTATAGCAATTCTAATCCCTGTTAAAGATACGTTGGAGCAACCTTAATTTCGTGGATGGGAAACAAGAGTCGAATATATGATTGATATATACAAGGCACATGTGGATACCATTATAACTGAAAACGCGTAATAACTGTTCGCCGACGTCTAAAATACAGTGTATTCGAGGCGCAGAGGAGTTCGGACGAAGGTCAGAGTCACGAAGAGTGGCGGCATCTCGGCAGATTAAAGAAAACGGCGCAGTTAGCGCGCGCGATTCCTTCCCCTATCGGGGTTACTGATCTCGGGTTCCTCTTCTATCGTCTATTTGCGAATGCCATCTGTCGTAAGTAGGGCTGTATCAAGGGTCTCGCCGGTCTTCGCCGGTCCTCGCCGGTGATCCGCCAAAAAACCGCCCTGGTTGCCTGAACGAGAGAAGAGCTGAGAACGCTCGTGCGGACTCCCGAATACGCTCTCGTAGTCAAACGCGAATAATTTGCCTCATGATTATGCGTCACATAATGAACTCCAGTTCGTTCCGCTCCGGGACACGTATATACGCATTTATCTTGGGTCTTCCTTCTCCGTTTCTCTCATTCACGCGGGTATCTTCTCCGTCGGCGCCGACCAAGCTGGTCCTAGCCGCCTTTATCTTGCATTCCAGAGACCGTTTTATCAGCTCCGCGCCGCTTATATTTCTAAACTTGTCTAGATAGAGAGGAGTATTCGGATCAGTAACCTTCCCCGATGCCGAAGCAAGCCCAGATCTAGATCGAAGCGATCGAGAAGACGTTTCACGTGAACGATGTTTGTTGAGTAGAGTAAACGTCACAATCAATCGTGAATCATTGATGCACGATTACCAACTTTATCCTCATTTCTGTCATACGTAATAAATTGATTTTTATTATTTTTTATATGGACATGATACAAACATCTGTTTAGAATATGTTATTAGCATAAAATTAGCACTTAAAAGTAGATTGATATGAATATGCATATGATGAGAAGAGAATTTTACTTTAGTGAAAAGCAACTTTATTAAAAGGGTTTCTTAATTGGCCATCATCAGCGCAAGTTGTAGGTATATAATTCTATTGTCTAGATCGCACTGAAAAATTTTATTTCTGTGTATGGAATCTTGCAGGGATGACTGAGCTGTACAATCATTTAGATTTAGCGAACCTATACGGTTCAAAATTTAACACATACATTTATACATCATAATATATCTATATCACACATTTTTATGAATGATAGTACAATAAACATTTGAGAAAAAGTTGAAGCGTCTTAAGACAATAAAGATACAATTTAATTTAAAATTATACATATATAAGAATATATAAATAAAAACAAAATTTACATACGTGTTTGAATGCAGCAGAATAGCGAAAGTTAAAGATTTTTTAAATTTATATTCTTTAATTAAAATATATAATATATTGACGGAAATTTATGATGTTTTTCAAGAATGTGCTACACAATGCTGTATGACAATGACCGTGGCAACCATGGTAACTGCCAGTAATCGATCGCGATTATGCAAATTATTTGGTGACTGGCCGTGACAGTTACTGTATTAGACGTTTCTCGAGTACCGATGACTCCTGCTTTTCATCCGTTTGATGAAATTGTTTCGATTGTTTACGGTTACCTTTTAACGTTCGCTTTTACTTCGTTTGTTCTAATGAACACTTAAACGAATTTATAAATGTCAAGGAGAAAGTAAATTTAGGTATTTTTAGAGAAATATAGGCAACTTTATTGATCAATGATTTATGAAACGTCACGTTTTGTCAGAAGGGCTTAAATTTCCTTTATTACGGAAAATAAAGGAAATAATTGGAAATAAAATAGATCTGTAAAATGGATAAGATATCATGAACCGTGCGCGATGTAAATCAGTTGTCATCTTCAATTTTGACAATACAGGATTTTCTGTCATTTTGCCCGCTTTGACATAATTCTAATTTGTCTGCCATCTCTTGATATGATTCATGAAGTTTTTATAAGCTCTTCTTTCAGACGTCTCGTCGGGATATCTTTTTCTTTCCGCCGCGTAACGTCGACTTTATCCGACCGGACATGAGGATGGATAAGGGGCGGTAGAGACGAGGTAGGGGAAAAGTATACGGGGTATGGAACGAGTATAGGCGGATGTATAAAGAAACTTTAATTTCTTGGCATTGCGTGAAGTTCCTTGCCCTTTCAGCCTTTTCGGTTCGGTGGTCTGTTTTTGATAGGAAGACTACGCCATCGTCTAGACGCGGCCAGGGGGGTTACCTCGGCTTTTATAATCGCAACACGAAACGCACCCCTTGGCGTGCTCGAACGCAAAAATACCAGTTTTCTTTCCCTCCTCTCTTTCTCTCTCTCTTTCGCTTCCTCTTCTTTTCCCGTGCGCGTCAGTCTTTTCTATTCTTTCGTCGGCCGTCGCCCTTCCGATACCTACGTATGGGCGCGTTACATTAAAATGATTTATTCACCTTATTAAATTCGCATTCGAGACTAGCTAAGTACGCGCGGAGTAGACATCCCGCCGAATCGCAAAACCGGAATCCGTCACCCTTTCGAGACGACGAACTTCGCGAAGCGATTGCATACTTCTTTTTCCCCCCTCTTTTTCTTTTTTATTTATTTCTCTTGGCGTCTCGCAGTGGATCGTTGTCGTATAGACGACACCTGTTTTAATCTCTTTAGAAACCATTTTCCAATGTAAATGAAAAAAAGACGAGTTTGCCATTTGTTTGAAATCCGTTTATACACGTCTAGTTCAAGTTGGACTAGAGTTAACTTAAACTTAAGTTAAAATTTAATTGAATTTTTTTCTCTTTCCAAGGATAGTACAGTGAAAAACCGATCGAACAAATTTCAATCAATTTTTTCAAGAATAATTTTATTAAATCCTCAAAAAATCATGTTCACAAAAATTTTGTTATATGGAATAATTGTGTGTGTCTAACGTGGAAATATTTGTAAATTCTTTTCTAGTAAGCGATATACGGATATACGTCTTTCTTTTTCAAATAAAACAATCGCATGTGTGTCGTCGCTTCACTTTTGAACTAGGCAAACACGAACGATTTCGAACTAGATAAAAACTAGGATATGTCAACATTTCTCCGTCCGTTTCTCCGTCGTCATCATGGCTTGGTTGAGCCGAAACGAGCCGAGCCGAGCTGAGAGGTGGCGCCGTCTCTCGTCGAAACGGACGATCGAATGGCGGCCGATTATTACATGACATTCCTCGAATACCATTCCAATCTCCAATCTCTCCCTCATCTCCTCTCGCGGCCCGACCAGAGTCTTCCACCCTCTTCTCTTTTCCGTTTCTCTTTTCTGACTTTCTCTCTTTCTCTCTTTTTCTCGGGTTTACCCTTTCTACGTCTTCTCATTATAGGGCATGCCTGCAGAGCCTCTCTTCCAGCATGCAAGAGGCTTCGATGTCGAAGTAGGCGATACGAACGATAAGCATTTCGTCCTTCCTTTCTTGAATCCTACGTTAATCCTCGAGTAGCCACGTCAGGTCAATTTGACTCTCAAACAATTTTTCCTTTTTATATTTAAGAAGGAATGAGATAGAGACTTTCTCATGTTAAATCTGTAGATTTCTGCGATCGAATATTAACTTTATTTGAGATTAAATTCGACGTGGCTAATATGTATTTTTTTCTATAGCTTTTCTATAGAATATTTGAGATCTCTAAATTTATGTAATTGAGTCAAAAATTTAATAAAAACGTTAGTATTATTCTATTTCATTAAAACGTTTGTAGCAACAATAGTGACCGTTTTTGTATAAAGTTTCAAAATTTTCTGTTTTTATCTAGAAGAAGTATCCTAGATTCAATGATTGTACCGTGCCATGCGCAAAGGTTTATACGCAAACTTGAATTAACGTTTCGCTCTTCAATTATACGTCCACATTTCCTTCCAGGACGAAGCGCAGTTCAGGATCGACCGCGCCCTTACGAGAGAAACGAGCGATAAAAAGCGTGTGGTAAAAGATATTTTCGAAGAATATCGATTTAAGAAAAATTCGTATGCTCGTGACATTAATCTATTTTCAGAGAAATAGGCCGGCGTTTTCATTTTCGCACATTGTCACATTTAAATCAGAATTTCCTGGCATACAGTTTTCCCCGATATTCACATTCGTAATACGAGATGAGGATTAGACAGGTTTTCCGCTAAGCGGTCATAACTTGTTTCATTACACGAAATATCGGAGATACCGTAGAAACAATAATCGATTAAAAACTATTCGTCCGTTATCGAATTGATTATTTTACGCCATGTATCGATTCCACGCTCCGTACTCCGTTCTTCGTTTCGCCTCGCCCGGTTTTTCGCGAGATGCCAACGGCGGCATCCCGAATTTGTTCTCGCCGGGGTCGTCGACGAGCACTGAGAAATATCGATTCGCGGCCGTCTTCCATTCTGACTGTAATAGCGCGACACGAACCCCCGAAGAGGGACAGTGCCCGACACCCTGTTGCGGAGAGAGGGACGGAGAGAAAGGATAGAAGCCGTCGGTAGTGAAGATAGTACGATTTCTCGTAAAGCCACGAGAGCGAACCCATTCATAAAGACGAAGCCGTGACTAACGAGCAAGGAGAAATAGGCGTGAGCTTTGGTGCCCATCTATCCCTTTCTGCCCTCCAGTCCTCCTTCCGTCCATCTCTCCTCTTTTTTTTTTTTTTACCTTTTCTTCTTTCTCAGTCCAGTTATTTTACCAGTCAATCGAACAGTACTTTCGTCTATTCGCTAATCGTGTTGTTTAATCTTCGATACCTTCCCTCGCAAGCAAAGATGTAACTAATAATAAAAAAAACCGTAGATTAATCATTAGAGCTTATATCGACGAGCAATTAATTTTGAATAAACTTTACCAAAGTTTTAACTTTAATGAAAGTATGAAAGTGTTTTATACTTCAATGTGAAACACATTCGGTACATTCACATTTTAATGCTACATGAACGCGAAAGTAATTTCTACGTTTATTCGTAGAGTAGAAATGTTTGGCATAAAGTATGATTGTTCGTATTTATAGCGTCGAAAATGGACCGTGTCGAAATCGTACTAGTTTCAACTCCGGAATCGAAATAGGTTGCAGAAGTTACAAACGGTTGTAAACACCAAGTTTATTTAAATTCTAAGTGATCAAAGATTCAATGCTAATTTATTGAAGAATCTTTGAATGAAGGAAGGTAGTGGAGTAACTCTAAGATATCCTGTGCATTTGTAACGTAAATTTCATTCTCGTCATTCCTGAATGTTTGCGTGCAGTCGTAGGCGCAACGGAGCGTATTTAGCGCTGGTAGCATTTTACTTCTTCTCGAACGAGGCATCCCGTTCTGTTCCCTTTGAGTGCTTCTTCGTAAGAGAGAATACGAGCAAGAAATGATACAATCCGCGATCGGACGTACGAGAACGATGACAAGTGGCGGGCAACGAACGGCGTCCTTTCTGGTAGAACGCTTCCGCGTTCTGTCGCGCGAACCGATCTCCGGGAAGAATGCGACATCGCCGATGACAACGCGTCTCTCCTTCTGTTTGTTTCCAGAAGCGCCCGTTTAGGAATCGTGCCGATGTCATTGTCTCGACGCGTCGCGATACCGTGGAAATCGTACGACGCGCCTTCCTGCGAAGGACAGCTTCGAAAGTCGGCCCAAGATACAGTCATAGCTCGCACATTATACCTCCCTATATATTTAAATAATGTTTCAACAAATATTGATTGTGTCTGAAAGCTTATGCATTGTTTATTTATCTAAATAACTCGATGCTGAACATCGTAAACTATAAACACGTTAAATTTAGCATCAAATTGATATCGACCAGTTTTGCAAAAGATTGAAAATAAATATAAAAGACACAGGGTGTAAAATATACCCAAAGAGCAAATATCGAAACCGGGTTATTGTTAGTTTGAGAGTAAATTAAAAATAAATAAACTATGCGCTACAAGTTCGTGTTCTGGACACGTATTGTGGAACTTTTCGGAATGGATTCTGATAGGAATTGTTTAGTTATTTCCTAGATTACTATTGTGTTTTCTAGGGAAAATGGAATAATTCTGATCGGAATTAATTCCGAAAAGTTCCATAGTACGTGTCCTGTATTCAAACGCAGATTTGCTCCGGAACAAGTAAAGAGTTTTTTTTATCAGAAATTTCATGTTGTCAACTTCTACTAAGTGACATTTCCATCGGTCATTATAAATTCATAGAATTTGAGATTTCGCGTAGACCTTTACGGAGTATACCGAAACCGCGTAATACGTATATGATGTACTTCACCTGATCGGCGGGAGCGGGATAGGTAAGCTTCGAAGGGGAAAGTTTTGATTGGGTTACGAGGACCGCTGACAGAGGGATCGATGAATATCCCGGAAACGGAAAAGCTTCATGTAAACGCACCCTCCGCGCGCTTCGACCCTACCATCCTATGTCTCTATCTCTCTTTTTCTCTTTTTCTTTCTCTTTTTTGTATGGCCTTGGCGCAACGTTCGATGGAAAACCACACGGTGGTCCTTTCCTCCCTTTTTTGGCCGGAGGAAGGGAAGAGAGGAAAAAAAAACAATCTCGCTAATTTTCCATCGTGCACAAGGGCACTGGGACAACCACCCTGTGAAACCGATGTGCTTCCCCACTTTCGAGTATTCAGTCGCTCGTTCGCGCTTCAAAGCGGGCGCCGCATCAAAGGTGCGCCTCGACATTTATCGGGCTAAAACCGTCGAGTCGCGTAAACCCCATGGAGTACCAATGGCATTCCCTCGTGGATAATTTACGATCTGCGACATTCCTTCCTGGCCGACACAGATTCAATCCAACCTATCCTGTAAACTTGGTATTTGCTTTGTAGAATTACAGAACTCGTGTATTAAACAATATACGCCGGTCTCGCGCGCGCGATATTTATGGTCACAAAACTTTTTTTTACTGATTAATCTACTTTTGATGCTAAGAGTGATCGATTATTTTAATAATAGCACATCTTTTTATATGTGAAATATGCAGAAGTCTGTATTGAGAAAACTTTGACACAGATTTATCTCTTGTCGTCCTTTAATATTATAAGTTTTATAAAACGCTCTTACAAACTTTTTTCCTACAAACTTTTATCACGGTTTGATAATTGCGCAAATGCATCCGCGATATTCTCAAGGAAGAGCGATACGGGGATAGATTTGAAGCGATAGGTTTATTCGAGGAACGGCCAATATTCCCGTTAATCAAATCTCGAAGAAATGGAAATGGGGAACAAACAGCACGGTTTTTCTGATCTGAATAAAATGCGTCGTACAGACGGGCGCATGTATGACCGGTGTGTTATCAGGTGCTCCCAGGGGAGAATGAGATAACGATGGAATATGTCGTAACATATCTTTACTTCCCCCATATACTCTCTTTTTTCTTTCTCACGCGTGCCAGTATACCGACACATACGATATGTGCTCTATTATGTTTTCTATTTTGCTTCAATGTAGATGTAATCTACACAACTGAACGTCTAGACATTAGAAATTTTACATATATTTCAGTGATGTAAATACAAAATACAAAAATACAAATTATGTAATTTATCATACACATTAAAAAGTTTATATATTTTTTAAATAATTTTTATAGAATTGATATCACGTTGTATGCGAGTCACACTTTTGGTGTATTAAAATATTCAATTTTATCTCATTTTTTCTTTTGCGAAATTGATTTTTCTGATGAAAGATTTTTCTCTGTTTCCGTCTGTTTTTCTGCTTTCGATCGATTAAATATCACGTAATTAAATGCGGTACTCTCCTGAATGGAGCGAGTCTGACATTCCTTGCGTCTTTTTCAGAATGCGCACGTGGATCCCGCCTATACGCCGCGAACGTTTCACGTGTATGAATGCTTAGTGGTAAAACTGTAAATAAAATTCCAGACTGCACTCTCCCGCGTGTCGCCGCGGAACAACGACGGCGCTCCCCAGGTGCACAAACTTCCGTTATCGCGTATTCCTCTCCACTATCATATATTTCCCGAGTAATGCGTAGTGTCGGGGAACCGTGCTTATCGACGAACATTTCGATGTTTTCTTTCAACCCTCATATCTTCGGTTGACGTTTTATTCATTTATGACTTTCAAGCGTCAAAGCTCTACGATGCATAAAACGATAATTTATACGTTAATAACATAAAGTTGTATTTTCTTTGAAATATTAAACGTAAATCGTCAAATCTTGAGAAGAATTTAATTACGATGGAGATCTTCTATAAGTTTCTTGAGAATTAATTTAATATTTGAGTACGCGTTTAATATTTGATACTTTACACTCCTATATCGTGATATTCTATAATACGTATATGTGTGTGAAATTGATAGAGCAAGTTTTAATATTTTTCTATAAATATTTTTTAAAGGACTTACAAATAACGCAATGCAATATTTTTAATGTCTTTAAGCGAATAAATATTACAATAAAAACGAAATACTTTCAATAATTTTTAAAATTTATTTTTTTAAATTAACGTAGAAAATTAGAGGTTTATTGGCTAATAATGTCAAGAATGATAGTAACGTAAAAGACACGATTTAAAGTTCAATCGCAATTGAAATTTGTACGTTAAGTGATACGGTAATATTTGACAGTATTGTACGTAATCATTTGTTTTTGCTTGGTACTTGTACGATTGACGTTCGACGACTCGAGATGAGAACGAGGTCGAAGCTCAAAGCGGCGCGAGGAACGGCCGCTCCGGAATCCGCCGGTTCCCGCGCAATTGTTACGACAATTTAGCGCCGTTGTCTCCATCTCCTCCTTCGTTATCTCGCCAACAAGTTAATCTTTATAAATAGCCCGAGCCACGGTTATATTTAATCCTGACCCTCGCGGTCGCAGCTTCCATGTTGATACTTCTCGACTCCGCATCGTCAACGTCAATTTAGCGCAAGACTTGATACTTGAAGCATATATACATATATATATATATATATATATATATATATATATATAAAAGAAGAGAGATAAGCGCAATATTCATTCGTCTTCTTGCTGTTTTGTAAAAAATTAGGAGTAGAAACTTTAACTAAACTTTTTATTTCCCTCTTCAAGTCGAGGAACGTACGTTACGTTACGTATTTTACTTACGGAGTCTTGATGTTCTTTTAACGAAACGGTCGAACGCCATATATCTTTTAACAACCTTTTAATCTTCAATATATCTTAGGTAATTAGGTACCAAATTAAAATTTGATTAGAATAAAGTTCATTAAAATTAAATGAAGAATAAAATTGTATTTGCAACACCGAGGATATACGAGAAATTGCTGTTTTAATTGCGTATAGTTTAAAGATTATTTAACAATTTGATGATTTTATCAAGGAAAAATCAATTTTAAATTCAATGGATATCAGTATAGACGTAATTTATATAACTTTATTTTATAAATAAAATAGATCCTCGATATTTCAAAATTACATTCTTCGGCTAAAGACGTCCCTTTGATACTTGCACGAAATGCGTATTTACTGATAATATCCGTCGGATCATTCTACATTAGGGACTATGTCAATTGAAAGACTAACGGGATTGTGACATTGATACGATATCTCGGAAGCATTAATCTTTCTCGCGATGAAGCGAGTACGCTTGTTTGAAATATCTGTCGGCCGCGCGTTGTCAAACTGTCCCTATCGCTTCTATTGCTTCTTGTCTCACATTTCGAGTCACCGCTCTGATATTTCTAGTGGTTCTTCGGTCAACCTAATTTCAGACACGACTGGTAATCGATCGTTTCTTAGGCTCTACCCCCATTTTCTCGCGAATATATATGTCCATTTTACGCCGCCGAATAACAGCGCCCATCGCAGCCGCGCCGATCGATCGTTCAGTTCTAATTTTTCGCCTTTCACACGAGAGAGAGAGAGAGAGAGAGAGAGAGAGAGAGACAGGACCGCGGCCATCGATTTTGCGTCGTTTCCCGGCTCATCAATGAGAGCACATTGTTTCTGGCGAGTAGCACGAACGATTCTTCGGGCAAGACTCGAGCAAAATGGTTCGTGCGAGTTAATCTTAGGGCTCGACCGGCAATAAAACCGGACTGCCCTTACATTCCTGGGTAATGCGTCGTCCGCTATTTTAAGCCCGGGGTTTAATAAACTTACGTCGCTTAATTAGAGCAACATTTCTCCTAACTCATCTTCGTCTGCGTTTTCATCCGCCTTTTAACCGACCAATCAGACGTTCGGTCGCTATTGTGTATTTCTTCGCATATCATATATATATATATATATCATCGCACATATAATTCCGCGATTACGATTGAGTATAGGCTTGTAGTGAAAATATCAATGCCTCTTAATCTATCTTTTTTTCTCTTATAATTTATAATACTTATAAATAATTATATCTCCAATAACTAATATTTTGGATTCAATTTGCAAAAAGGAAATATAATTTATGTGAATAATAAATGAAGTAAAATGTAATGATATTGTAATTGTACCAATATAATTAATTCAAAATGTTAATTATTGGTTATTTATAGCGTCTCGCACGTTATTACAGAATAATTGTTTCGCAAAATTTGAACCAGACCTTGATCAATCGATAGGTTTATAATTCACCGACGATAAACATTATATGGCAATTTAAAAATAGGGGCTGGAATGTATACGCTTGGCACATCATCGTCTAATTTTAGGCCGCCAGATGGAAAGGAATTAACACGATTTTTCACGGTAGAAATATTTCTGTTCCGCGAACATAACGTCTTTGCGAACGCGCGTTTACGCATCGTGGGTAATACGTAGGAAGTTGCATGAGTTGCGACTTTTCTGCTTTTTCCGCTTGTTCCTTGTGTACTCGTGTGTACTAATACGCGCATCGAAGTCGCACGACCCGTATCCTCTGCCTCTGCCTCTGCCTCTGCCTTTCCGCTTCTCTTCCGCTCGGCTTGCTATAACGTAAGGTTATATATATTCGTCCAAATATCGTATCTTCGCAGAATGAATTGGCGAGCGATTGCGAAATCGCGTTCTTAGCCTTTATATGTCTTGATTTGAGTTATTAATGTTATTATTTTATTTAACAATTTATATAACATGCACAATTAAGTGGCGCAGCTTCTCCAACGCTTGTAATTGCAAGAATGTGAAGTGATTCGATGAGATGATTCGATCCTTGTATTATTTTTGTATTATTTTGCGTATTTGATCTTTTGACGAGTACTTAAATCCAGGTCTAAATTGGAAAATCTATTCGGTTCTTGATAAACGCATTGTTTTGACAGGTACCAGCATTGAATTAGTATTCTTCGTAAGATCAAAGCGCGCTGCTAATAGTGTTTCATTACGCTGTTTCTGTACGCATTCTACGCGCCGCGAGACTAGTTACACGGCGGCTAGTTTTAGAACGCTATTTACATCCGTCACGCATACGTCTTTTCAGTCCGTCTTTCGAATTTCTTCTTGCCCTTTCTTCCTGGTCTTGCGCGTTAATTCTTTCCCATCTTATATTAATAAAACGCGGCACCCCTTCTCATTTTCGCCGTACGCACAGAGTACTTTCTCTTTTGTCTTCGATCGTTTCTATGCTTCCCTCCCTCATGTTGTAGTCGTCGCGTCTCTTTCTGCCCGTGACTATCACGCGAGCTTACGTGCGTACCGTGCCATGAGCTGCGCAACGTGTATACGCTCAGACCATACTATGATACTATCAATGAATGACTGACTGTCTGGCGTGTGTGACGTGGCCACGCACATTGACCATAATGACTTATCTCTCATTCCTTCTCTCTCTCTTCTCCCCCCCTCTCTCTCTCTTTTTATACTTTCCTGGATGTTTGTCGTCGTTACGCAAGCACGCGACAAGCATGTTTTTCTGACTCGCACAGGCGAGTTCTTAGTGCCACAAGAAGATTGCTATTTAAAAAATTTTCCACGTTTACTTTTTTTTCCCTCGCAATACATGATATTTGCACCGCACGGTATTTTCTCCTGTCAAAATTATGTTGACGTTTAACATTTTTACAGAAGATGTCGACATATTTCTATTCGTGGAAATTTTTGCAATCGACATAAATAGATCGTGCGTAATTACTTTCGGGATTTAGTGATTAAATTGTGAAAATATAGTTTAAATAAAATATTATATTTTTACTTAAACGTATTTACTGTGTATTGTGCTACAATTTATTATTTATAATTTGTGGATGATAGCATATATTCATTAGACTTAAGAATCTGCATATCTCTAATATCTAAAAAGTTAAACCACTTCTCAGCACGATCATAATTGGTACCATCTCACTGCGTTGTTATTACTTGCAGAACATATAATCCCTATAGTTAATAAAATCATTACCATACGTGATAATACATTCACGGTTAATCATCGTTACAAAAGCGAAATACGGTCGTCCGTTAAGCGAGCTCCCATTTGATGGAGCAACGCGAGGAATAAACGCGACAAAAATAAAAAAAAGGGAAGAACCGCGAGTGAAAAAAAGAAACGGAATGAAGAACCGAATGAGGAAAACGTATTGTAATCGCGTACTCTCCTTATATTTTTTGCTCTCCATCCCCTTCTCTCTCCTCTCTCTCTCTTTCTCTCTCTTATCCGGCTTATTCTCCTTTCGTCTCGTCCCGGTCATAGCGCGTTCTCCACTCCGTTCGTTCGCTGTGTGTACGCCGTTTTCGTACGATCTCTCTTTCGTGCCTGCACGCCCTGCTATCAGGCGAACATTAACGGCGCAAAGCGTATGATACAACGACGTACGATGCAATCAATGAATGACGGCATATATAGTGCAGGACGTACTGTGACCGTGATGACTTTTCTTATCTAACGCTCCTCTTCCTCTCTTTCTCTCTCCGTTCCACGCAACCATATTAGCCTTTCTGTAGTACGCTTTCCTTCGGTTCGGTACGCACGCATGCACGTATTCGCATTTTCGCGCTCCCCTGACTCCTACCACCCCCGCGGCCTCCTCCGTCTTTTCCTCCTTCGTCTCCTTCTACATACTCTCCCCTACTTCCTTCGTCCGGTTTGCATTACTCGCGATGCGTATGCCACCGAGTGCGAGAAGGAAGTCCCCGGTAGAGACAGCTCGACACGTAACGTATTTTTCTATTTGTTTCACAAGATCGGGTTTAGAAATTTCTGAGTAATTTCTATACAAAATCTTATATACATACAATATATCTCAATATTGTTAATTTTTTACTAGGAGAATTACTAGTTGTTGCAGCGCGAATAAAATAAGTCGCTTGAAAGATTTAAGGGAAATATTTACCGTTCTTTCTCTCTCTCTCTCTTTCTAAGTGTAGATAAGATATCACACATACAGCCTTTCATAATTTTTAAAAAATATGGGTACGCCTCGTTTCACATAAAGTTTTACTTAGGAGACCGTTTGTGAGATATAGAATATTCCAGCATGGAACTATACGATGTGGCAATATTAACTTAAACACAGGATCCTTTATTTTGAAAACGAAATAATTTGTACAAGAGGATTGAACAATATCATTGAAAATTTGGGAAATAAATTTATATCATATTTCACAATACACACACATTAATTTTCTGTACTATTGTATTCATGAGTGTTCTTTTTAATCACTCTAGAGAAATCTGCACTATTTCTGAGAATGTAGTAGTTTCTGTCTTTATTCTTTTTTCGCGCGAGAAACACATAATGTCCTAGGACAAGTCTAAAACTCGAGGGAACCATCAGAGGGAATATTTGAAATCGAATTTTTTCGCGTGGCCTTCGACTTCACGTATAACTTTCCAAATCCAGGTGAAGATCACGGCAGATTCCTCCGACTGCCCCTTTGAATCTCGAAATACCGCGTGAGAACATCGTTCTCGAGTTGGAGGAACATGGGGAACAGGTTGGGAGTTCTACGTCGTCCTCTTCTTCGTCGTCGCCGTCATCATCGTCGTCGTCGTCGTCACCGGTCGCGGCTATCGATCGGTCGCGGGCGTCGGCGTCGGTGCCGCTCGGTGGCGCCCCCGTCAGCTCGGGACGGCGGCGACGGCGCTCTGCGTCGCTGCCATCCGCCCCTGGGGGGCGGCGGGGGACAAAGCAGCGAAGGAGGAGGGGGATGGGGGGCATCGACACGCAGAGAGCGATCGTGCCTTTGGTGGAGCCGGCAAGAACCCGGCGTGTACGTCGGGCAGTCACGTTAAAAGCGGATTTATTAGCCGGTAGGGCCGCGTTCTTCTGTATCGCAAAATGTCCGGTTCGCCGTCTTCGTCGTCGTCACCGTCGTTCTCGTCGACACCGTCGTCGTCCGCTCTCGGGGACGACGAGTCGCCGGTAGAGAGAGAGCAGAACCGACTCGTGAAAATCGGCGAAGTGCCCGCGAGAAGTGCGACGGTCGTGGATTTCGCTCTATTTTTCGTTCTTTTTTTTTTCACGCCCTGGAGAACGAGCGAGTCGCGAATATCGTCGTGGTCATCGTCAGCGAGTATGCTCGTCCTACCGGCGTATCGCGACTGGCACTCGCGAAGTGTTGGTGGAAATTCGACCGAGACACGACACTCGTCGTCGTCGCGGGAAGAAGAACGCTCAAGGATAAGTGGCAAAGTGAGGCGTTGGGACACGGTAGAAATTCCGATGACGAATGATAGTGACAGGAGTACGCGTGATCTCGGGTTAAATCATGCGTGCTCCGAAAGGTCGGCCTCCGCTGTCGCGTTGCGCATCGGGAAGGAACGCGGCGTAAAATTCACGAAATTCGTCGTCCACGACATTCCGAGGGATATATCCTCGAGGACGTTTCACCATTGGACTCGCGATGTCGGAGCGAGTCTCAAGACGAGCGGCATTCGTGGAAGGAAATTTCGGTTCAGCATGGCTGACGCCGCGACATCGACGTAGGGGTGGTTCTTCTAAAATATCAGTGCGAACGATATCGCGGGGTGAGAGTTCCTTGAAAGAAAACGGGAGTCTCGCGTTCTCTATGCTCTTGTGAAAACCGTGAGGCACGGTGAAAAGTGGCGAGATGCGTTTGGCCAGCCCACACGCATGGCCGTTTCGGCCAAATGATGTCGGAAAATGCCGGCCTCTCGAGAGCCCGTTTCAGCATCCGGTTTCTCCGACACCTTTCCACCGCGCGAAGCACCGATTTCGCGACCGATCGGACGGGGAAAAGCGGCAGAACGAGCTGCCCGATTGAATTTGTCGTCGTCCACCATCAACAAGTTTGCCTCATTAGGGAACTGGGCCACCTCTGGAAGTAGATTTTAAATGTCATTGATCGCGCGACCTTCGATGGAATTTCGCGTACGCAGTTATCACGTCATCGCTCCTCCGCCGGCTAAAGTGCTCGGCTGTCCTTCGGCTTACAATGAGTGATCTCTCGTCGTCGTGCGATGCGTGCGAATCGATTTGCGGAAAATGTGATGTGTGCGTGATTCGAGTGCGCGCCCTTGTCGAAATACGGCGTAGATATATGTTTTATTGGTGCTCACCGCTCGTTTATGTTGGATATACCTGAAGGAGCTTTTTCCGCTGCCCTCGACATAAGACAGGAGATCGCGCATTCTTGTAGTAAGACCTCTTTCGCTTTTACTTGGATATATGTAGTTACAGTAATTGCGGCTGAACGATTCGACGAACGAAACGTAATCCGATCTAGACGTCACGATTGATTTACCTATTTCGCAGAAGAACGATATTGATATTCGTGACGATATAGCCAAATACTTTTACTCTTTTATAGCGTGACGTTAATCGATAATTTGTCAAGCTTGTTTTGCTGTCGTCAATCGAAACTCCAGGAGTTTGACGAACGAAATGTCGCAAAAGCAATCTTGAAGGGAATTAATTTAGTGTCAGCTTTTATTTCTCTATAATAGAAAATTTTTTATATAAGTATGATGAAGAATAAATTAATGAATAATTTAATAAATACATTCAAAATGATAACAGAACTATAAATATTGCTTTTTGACGCAAGTTAGAAAAATCGTTCAACGATTCAATCTAAAATGAAAGCTGCAAGAACGGCCATTCATTCTTTCATAATAAATTAACTCCCTGATTTATTATTAATCATATAACCTAATTAACTAGTTTCTCTTTTTATCTTTCCACGGGTCTCATTGGCGAAAATACGTTGTGTAATTAGCGTGGTGAGATATCTCGCGGTTAAAATCGGCTATTATGAAAGAGAAACACTCGTCGAATCGTCGTCGACGTTCGCTTCGCAGTCCCGGAGGGTCCATAATGGTTTGTTATTGATCTATCTCCGTGCGCCTTCCTTACACTTTTCTTCTTCCTTTCGTCCTTCGTCTTGCTACCTTCGTCCATGCCGAGGACGTTGGGTGGTACACGAGGGATCGAGAGGAGGGAGAGCGGTGGGAGAGCACGGCAGTCCCACACAGGAATTTCGCGTACCCCGCGTACCGCATGGATTTCCGAAGCTCCGGGAGAAAAAAACACCCTCTTTCCCCCTGTTCTTTTTTTTTTATCAAGAATCTCGCGAAAAGTTTCTGCAAGAGAGAGAAAGCGAAAAGAGCCGCTGTGAAATATTTCGTGGTCACACGGCTCGATACAGAGAGAAGAGCGCTTCTTTTTATGATTAAAGTTTAATTTTTTTTATTGACAAATATTATTATATCCCAATATCTTCAATTATTTTGCGATAAAGATGGCTGCTTAAATTATACGATTTTATATATATATTATAATTTTAATAAAATATGTCTATCTGCGATATACACTTTCAGAAGATCGATAAATTTGTGGACAAGAAAAGATCAGTATATGGGATCTTTTAACAATAGTAGGATATTAGACAATATATATTTTTAAATAAAAATTTAATTTTTTGTTCATGTTGATTAAAGTAATTTTTATTTAATTTCTACTTAAAAATGAATATTTATGTATGATAAAAATATTTGCCGATTTCATTGGTGATAACTGCTAATATGTTTTTATGCGACATTGGTTTTCTATAATCTCTCCTTATTTTATCATAAAATCAATGCATGCTACTTCGAATTTCGCGAAATCGGTTTCTTTCGCGGTACGATATGTTTCCCGAACGCAGGATCGAACATGTCTCTGGGAATGATATTAATACCGCATATAGACGTTACCGTGAAATTCGATCAACCGGAGCGGCGATGATTGACGTCACGACTCTATCGTCGGAATGCAATTAATATTACATAAATGAGACCCCGCGAACTTGTATCAATTAGCACAGTTCTCGTCATATGGCGGATTCGTCTGTAATTCGCATATAATGATGCAGGAACTTTTACTTGCCGTGTGAGAACACTTATGTTTGAACGCGTGTCGTTCAATTCACCGTGTCTATCGACGTGTCTTTACGCGCTTGGTAAAATACACGTTTACCTCCTATATACACAGTTAATGTAAGAACATTAAACGCCTGCTATAACCAACGAGGTATACGAGCTCAACGTGTGAATAACCAATGCAGCGCCACGATCTAAAAACCTTCTATTCTAAATTGACGTAAGTCGACATGAGCTCGTTGTCGATGAGGACTTACAGTCGTCCGATATTCGCGAGTGCAGCAGCAGAAGCGACTTCATTTTATCATTTGCCGATAGAGAGAGGAGAGAGAAAGAGAGAGAGTACGCTACGCTGTCTGAATAATAAATGTTCCACCATCGACACGAGTCGCCGCATCGATACCTTCATACATATGAGCTCACCTCGCTTTTCAACGAAACGCGATCCAAAGTTAAACTCGCATGGAGTGCTACTCTACTCTTCGCGAGAAAAGACTTTCGCTCGCCAACTGTCCGTTCTTCGTTTAGGCTATGATTATCCTGGACTTGGTACCCACCTGTCATTACGATACATTGTGGTGACACCCATCAAGTTTCGTGCACCGCTGCGGAAGGGAAATATTTGCCGCGTACTTCCTGATTATATGCCTCTTTGGGTAATCACGAATCATGCGAGGAAGAAATGCCTACATTGTAATGCTGAGCTATTACCTTTAACTATTTTCACAATTTCCCCGTAAATACCCTCGAATACTCGATCGCGTACGAACGCAATAATAACATCGCAATATTCATATTATATAATATTAGGTATACCTGAACCTCGATGTAACTAAACAAGACCAAACTTAAATTTATTTTCGAACTTAAATGATTTTCAGTTTTGTTTAAGGAGAATAACTAGGATTAATTAAAAGTATAGTTATGCTAAAAGAAATTTTAATAAATTCGCGGAAAATTTTAATACTACAAATACAAGAAAAATGATCTCTATGTTTATGATGATAACGGAAACACGATAGTTTTCCGTAATCTATAGCATTGCGAACAACTCGAAGTTACACTGGTAACTATTAATCTCTGTATCTAAATAAATTATTGAAAACTTGCTATACGCTCATGTGAGTGTATTTTCTCACAGATCTGGAAATATAAGCCCGATCATTGCTCGCGTCGCATAACATGACAAGATTGTAATTAAAATGGTAATCACCAGTTCGATAAAATGCCATCTCCATTACAAAGCGGCCAACTACCGAGAAAATATTAATTTACATCCTTGAACGTTTCTACGTTTTATAAAAATAATGAAGGTGCTCGCTGGATGGCTTCCTTTCGGACGTCGTTTCATCGTAATAACTGTGGAATAAGAGGGCAGTAATTACTTTTCGTGAAATTGTCACGTTTGTCGGGTCCTTCCTCCGTGTACCCCGTACTTCGGTTATTACTAACAATGAATAGCAGTGACCGTGTTAACCCCTCTTATAACAATTCATGATACACAGTGCTTTGTAGAAAATAACGTTTCACGGTATATTTACTGTGATAATAATAATAATAATAATCCTTAGGACAATATACTACGCCACCATTGTCAAACCATTTTTCAAAATACTACGCTTATGCATTCTTAATAATTAAACTAAATTACATTTATTATTTAAATAACAAATTAAATTTTAGCTAGATCCTTTTATTATCGTCGCTTTATCAATATTATCAGATTTATCGCAAAATATTAATAGATATAAATCTCTATATTAAACATTCTTGGCCGTATAATAATTATTATTTCTGTTGAGATTTTTAATATTTGTAAAAGTTGTTGTTTGGCGGATATAAAAAGAACGTTTATCGAAAGACTACGTATTACGATACCGAACGACAAAGGTGTCATAGATCTCGGTGGTCGTGAAACTGGTCGGCGTTAGGCAGTCTGGATATATCGAGGCGCGAGAGAAGGGTCTTCCTCAGGTTCTCCGGCTTCGATCCAGACGGGGACGACCTCTCCCTCGCCGGAGGAAGGAAGGAAGGATGGACGGAAAGAACCGAGCTAGAGAGGCCGGCGAGAAAGAGAAAGAGAGAGGAAGAGAGTGAGGGGGGTGCACGCATGACCCTGAACCCAACCGCCGTGGCACCCAACCCCCGGTACAGGGGTGCGAAGCCTCGGGAGAGAGAGACGCGGGAGAGAGAACTCGAGATAGAACGGACGAAGCAAGGGCGGAAGAGAGGAGACTACGGCGGGCGAGGGGAGACACACCGTATATACGAAGAAGAGAGAATAGAAAGAGGGAGAGAGAGAGACAGATAGAGAAAGAGAAAGCTAGAGACTACGCCGTCGAGAGAGAGTACAGTTCCCGAGATCAATACTCCCGCGTCTTGCGATCATTCATCTTGCCACGCCCCTCTGCTCTCTCCACACATTTCCTGTCTTTCTCATTCCCTTTCGTTCATCCCCTTTTCCCCGTCGCTCTCTCTTTTTCTCTCTCCTTCTCTCATCTTCTCTTGCTCTGTCTGTCTCCCGTCTCCCCTTTTCTCACCCTCCGCATGCCGCGATCTTCATCCCTCTGGTAGCACCCCTCATAGTCGCGGTCGCCGTCATTTGGCGCCCAATCGTGGCGCCTAATACGAATGGAGCAAAGGGGAGAGAACTTTCCGAAGGTCGCAGGAGAGAGGGAAATCTAAAGAGAGAGAAAGCGTGATAACGCACAAGGTGGTGGCTCCGGTTTCCTACGCATTGACTATGCGCAGTTTCATGGGAAAATGACGATTTCTTAGATTCATACATCAAATATTAAAAACTGTGTTAATTATTCGTGGATAATCATGCGCATGACACTGTTTTAATTTTGCGATTATCATTTGAGTTTATTAAATAAATTTTAACAAAAGGTTGATATAAACGCGGAAAACAAGAAATATTTTACGAGTTTAATCGAGTTATTTTATATACTTATTATAAATTTAATTTTATAATTCTCATAAATATATATGACCGATGTATTTTGTAATCCGTTATATTTTAGAATAATTATAACTATAATAATTTTAGTTTTTTTAAATTTTGATAATATTTTATATGATATTAAACATTTATTATATATAAAAATATCAAAATATTACAAGATTTTACTTTTTATTATGTACGGTATTAAACATTAGTTATTCGGTAATTCGGAAAAGAACTTCCTTCTTATGTGCAAAGATAAATAACATATATAACATGAATTTTTCTCATTTAGTTGTGTGCTTTCTGAGAAAACCTACTTTGAATACGGAAATACGTGCGTCTCCTTATGTATTGATACTTATGAACAACTATCGTGTAAAATTCTTGCGCGAAAGAATTTGTTTACGTGACGTTGTGTATTTATTTCGATACTGAGTATACTGTTGTCAGTTTTTACTGATCTCTCGACGTATAGACATGGCAAATAAGCGAGGAAGTAAGCTCTGGGAACTCTTGCAAACAAAAAAAAAGTGGTAATATTCTAACCTCTAACGGTTCTTAATTATTTTAAAGAAAATTTAAAGAAATGAATCGGTGTATAAATATCAATATATAATGAAACAGAAGTAACTATTTTCATATTCGAAGTAATCTTTTTTGAAAACAACACAACGTTTATTTTATATTTCTCATTTGTCCTTTTACAACAAGAAATCATTTCCTCGCCGATCGTATCACAATTATTGGACATGTCTGGCATATAGACATTGACAGAAACAGATGCTTGTTTGACGGAAGTAATAGTTTATGGATAAAGTTAATACAACTAGAAATAAAGCCAAGAAATGCTTTGTGTTACAATATAGACGTGTACATGGCGCGTTGAATATGATTTAAATAAATATTTGAAAGTTTTGAAATCAGCCTCTAGTCGGTAATGTCTGTATTGAAAGAGTGAGTACATCGAAGAACGTGTCATATAATGAAGAAAATAGTTTCGAAAAGGGTGGATACTCGTTTTAGATAGAAGAGCTGATAGATATGAATCTTGCGATGAAAGAGAGCCTACAATCAGATCGGCAAAAATATCAGATGAGAAATCGATATATCGATTCTCCTTCCGGTATCTTATGCTAGGTTTGCTTTCTTCTCATTTATATTTTGTCCATCTTCTTTCGATAACTTACTGAGGCAACTCGTGTCATTTTATTTTGCATTCCCGTTTCCGTTTTTTCCGGTATATTCTTTTAATTTAAGGATATCGACGAAGAAAAAAATTACTTTATATTATGAAAATAATTCATATTTTGGAGGAATATACGAGGAGTAATATTAAGCCATGTAATTATTAGAGTCATTTGAGGAATATTTAATTTGCGCAAATGATCAGAGATTGAAATCTGTATAATTTTAGTGAGTTATTTTTGACAATATAAATACAGAAATATATTTTATATTTATACCAATCGTTGTTATAATTTTTCTATGTTCGTAACATCGAAATTATTCTCGAGTTACGATTGAATATTTCATTGAACACAGTAGTGACAGAAGATAATTGCGTTTCTCTTTTTTCATTTTTACTATTATTAATTTTATAACAAGATATATCAATTATATAAGCAAAGTTGAAAATAGTTAAAATTTTATTTAACAAATAGACAAATCCGTTTATTTATTCTTTATTCGTGAAAATCATCATGTGAATAACCTCTGTTTCCTTAGAGAAATGTAGAATGCGCTGTCGTGAAATTTTGGCATAAGTGCAAGAATTAACCTAATTGAGGCTCATGAACTTAAGTGTGGCCGGTAACCGTATATTAACCAATAACTGTTTGTCCTAGTTCATTGCCTTTCGTAACTTCGCTAAACAGGTAGAATGGGGAAAAAAAATCGATAGAAATCAATATTGTGTGGGAGTGTAAAGGGCGGCGAAGAAAATCAACGGGGGCATTGCAGGGCAGGCGAGATAGAGGATATATAGCGAGAAAGAGCGGAGATTTAAGTAGGGGCGAGCTCGTTCAAAGTCTCGGGGATGTCCGTGATATCTTTTCCTTTGAATCGTTTCCTCGCTGCTATCGCATCACCTGTCGCTGCCATCGTACTCGTTACATTCGCCGATCCTTCCGCCGCCAGTGGCTTCGTTCTTCATGGCGGATAAAAAGAAATCAAATTACGTACGATCTGTCTATAATCGATTCGGTTATTCTTCTGAGGTCAACGTGGGCGATTTCTTAGAAACTCTTTTTTTGTAATATTTCACCGCGCGAGCGTCTCGAAAAATTGTCTTGTAAAAAATATCCTGATTTATTTATATATGAATAAGGAACAGTTAATAGTTTGTTTTCTATAAAAATTTGACATGTTGCTTTAATTCGCCTATACAAAAATAATTCCCCATATATTTTCATATATTTCACAATATGGTTTCACGGTTTCACTAATTTTGAATTTATCAAATGTGCAGCAATGGAAGCCGAGGATGACGAGGAAGTCAATGACAGTAATGAGAGTTCCGACGAATCCAGAAATGTTTGGGGCGGAGGCGGGGGTGACGAAGGCGGAGGAGACGAGCAGCTCTTTCAAATCAACCGGCTGCAGCAACACGCCAGCTCGGAAAAGAGCTTCGACCGGTAAGTAGCGCTCGTTTCACCTTCTAAAAGTCCGTCATTTATGTCGTATGCGACATAATTCCTCTCGCTTTGGCAAATCCTTCACGATATATACGGAAATATGCAAGTGTTGGCCGTATAATTGAAAGCTAAATAAAAAACACACACGGAGCTTCCTCTCAGCGATCGTGACGGTTCGCATGGAAAGACCGAGAGTACGACGATGTACCATCGTGCGAGAGATCGCTGTCGAATCAATCCAAACGCATAGCGTAGATTACGTCAATGTGTCGCTATGCAACAGCATTTATATCTTCCGCTTTGCCCGTCATTATTTTGCGCTTCACCGTGATCCTCTATTCAGTCTCCGATTACGTGTTGAATAATTATTCAATAATTCGTTTACGCTCGATACTACAGTGGCCCAGTAGGTCTTTTGATGACTGGAGAGATATATATAAAAGAGTGTACATTATACATTTACAGTATAATTAAATCACCCTGCGTTTTATTTCGTGAGATATTTTATTTATCATGATGAATAAAATTTATCAAAGCAAAATATAACGATATATTTGTAGAATTTCTACAAATTCGTAACAAAACTGAAATTACTCGATACCGTTCTGTTCTTTTTCAAGTTTCTTTCTCGCAAATTGCCAAATGAGGGTTTAACAAACTTCCAACGTCGTGTTTTCTCCCAATTTCTTCAAATGCTTATTCTTAGTCTCGTACCTTTCCGCCCGAGACGGCTCATATCGGCGTGGACAGAATTCGCCCGAACGTATTACCTACTACGAGAAGAAGAAGAAGAAGAAGAAGCTGCTATGCATGATTCGGACGTTGTGAGCGCGGACTAGCCAAATATACACGGTGCGTCAGCGTCGCGGCGCGCGGCGTCGCGTCCTCCCTTCTCTGCGCCGTTTCAACTGCCGGGCGCCTCGTTTGAGGTCATCGTCATCCGGCCTCTTGCGCTCTCTTTCTCGTACGTGCGACCATCCCCCCCTTTCTTCTCTTTGCGGTACCCTTTATACCGTCCCTTCCCCTATCTGTCTCTCTCCCTTTCTCGCTCTCTCGTTTTCTTCATTTGTCTTCGTTCTCTCGTTCGGGGCATTCGGATGCGTCTCGGATGAGCGAACTTTGAAGCAAGTATACGCGAGTACGCTTCTATGTTCGCGAACACGAGATCACCGAGGACGTTATCACTAACAAAATTGAGGAATCGATGAAAGGATTGTGGCAGATGTCAAAATAAACGAGCCATTAAGAAAATATTTTTTTATAATAAAAAAATTACAGAAATTACACTTTCCACATTCTTTATTTCGCATCTGATAAATAATCTCATTAATGGCGTAATCTTTCACAGCGCTAACAATTTTTTTTTTAGAAATAACTATAATAAGTGAAATAATTATTGCATTTAACATCGCGAGAAATACTAGACGAGCAAATATTTTCGTTATAAAACTAATTTCCAAAATAACAACATGTTTTGCACACATTTCTTAAAAGCTTTCAAGTATTTCACCGGCTAGATTATCGCAATGAAAATCTTTGTGACCTTATTAAAAATTCCAAGAATTATTACGCGTATATAACTGCAGGAAAAATATAAATCTTCTACGGTAGAAGAGTTTTCGATTCGCCTCGCGGTTAAGTGGACCTAGGCAAAAAGCGGAAATAGCGTGCTGCCCCAGTCGCCGGTAAAACCGCCGTTGTTTTTTCGCAAACTGTAGTCCATGCACGAGACCGTACTAAGAATATTAGCATATGCGATCGAACATAATCGAGCTTTCCACGAAAAGATGCATCAAACTTTCAAGAGAAATGTCCTGATCTCAATTCGTATTGTCGAAAGTTTAACGCTCCTAGCATTCACGAAATAATATCAAAGGTGTTGTATAAAAAAAAGTACGGATAAAAAAAATGTATATTTAAATAGATATATGCATATTTGAAATAGCTTTTTTTATATTTCAACATATTTCAGATATATTATAGTCTCTATAATGACATTTCTTGATACAAATCGTTCAAATTAACGAGTCATCTTTAAGTCGATAGAAAAAAAGATATTTCTTGTGGGTCGCAGTTGCGTGTCGCCGGCTGCTCCAATACGCCGCAGCGTGTAATTAAAGGCGTGTTTCGTAACCGCTCACGCGTTCTTGGACGGTTTCCGATTACCCACGGTTAGGGATAACGTGCGCGTATTACGCGGTCACAGGATTCCATGGTGTAACCACGTAGTTTCTTTCGGAGTATACAAGCCCGGGAGACGTCGGGTTAACGTTAGAAACCAAGACGTTCTCGACGAACGAAGAATATCATAGGCATGACTGCACGCTCGCTCCTCTCTCGTGAAACTCGCGGTATTAAATTCATTTTTTTACGTAAAAAATTAATACACGGTAAGAGCGCACGCGAGCTGATATTAAACCTCGTGGCGTATCTCTTTATCTTGAAAGCATTTTCGCGCGAAGGCATATCCTCCTGACACTTTGATCTTTATTCGCATCGCTTAACGTTAAACGTGACCGCTTGACTTTAATTCTCTGTTTACCTCGAATACACAGAATCACATCAGATCACACGAATAAAATTCGTACGCGGTTAAATTTACCGGCAAACCCGCGACGTAGAACACAGATTCTTTGTTCTTATATGCCATTAACGCGTTACGCTGTTCGTTCAACCTAACTATCTGTTATGTCGGGACATCAACCTGGCGCGGTCTCTTTTCGGAGAAGCGAGAATTGTTGATGGGCAAGTAGAATTATCATCGGCGACCGTTCTAGACTTAACGCTAATACTTTCGGCGTCGCGACGCAGTTCCGTGAAACGCGCGTCACGCGTGCATGGGAAATATTTCGGAATACCGAACGGGTTAGAGGGGCGGCGCGCGACGGGTCGACACGACGGGTTTGTCCGGATGGTACGCCGCGCCGTGTGCGTACGACACCGACCGGCAGACGAAACAAAATACTGCTAAAATTAATCTGGGCCTTAGGTCATGTCTGCAAGGAGTCTAGACGACGACGACGACGACACCGAGGACGACGCGACTCGCCGCCGAAAGTGGACCGAAGCGTGTGGGCGCGATACTTTAACGAGTTCTGGTATTTCGACACATTTCCGACTTCCTGCTACGCCCTCCCGCGTGCTCCGTCGTCGTTCTGTCCCTTCTTTTCCGCTATATTTATTACACCGTCTGCTCCTTTCCTACGTTAGGAGCATCGCTTGTCTGGAAAGTTTAACGGAAATATACAAGAATTTTCCTTCTCGTCCAAGGTATCGGAAGTTTTTAATAAGTTAACGAATATGATTTTATTATTGGTTATACGTTATACGTGGAATATTATTCTTACATTAAAAATTTATATTAAGGATAAAGTGTTTTCCGAGAAAACAAAAAATACTCTCTAAATCTGAATCAGTGAATAGTCACTGATTCAGATTTAGAGAGTATATAACTGGAAAAAATTTAATAGTGTTTCTCAGAATGAGAAGACATTTATCTCATTTTGATTGAATGTTAAGAGCGGATAATAAAAGTCGAAAATATATGTTACGATATTTCGTATACCACGAATAAATATTGTTTTCACATTATTCGAGCCGTTTTTCTTTCTTTCTTTTACTTTCTGATCTTTTAAATATGATATATTTCTTTATTATTTACAATCTTATTTTAATGGCACTATCAGAGGCGAGGTGAAATTTATTTCCCTTTTTTGCTTGTTGAAATTCAATACTTTGCCAGAAAGCTTTAGAGATTCATCTCCTATGAATCTATAAGTTATGTAAAAATCGCTTATGTAAATTTAGTCGACAAGACGCTTTTTGTTTATTTAATTTTTTATCTATATTCATTAATCATAGAATTTATGAAGCATTACGTACGAGGAATTTCCCCATAAAACCGTTCTAAACCGGTACATGCATTAAGAAATATCGCTGCACTTTATTCAACGTTGCTGCCTACATGCTACAACGACAGATCCTAATTCTATTATAAATCACCGTTGGTAGGCCACGAAAGTTCTTTATCGCAGATTACAACCCTCTAACGCGCACGTCACGAATTCGATTTGCTCTGTTAGTTGATGTGAGTCAGAAACGACGAAATTTGGTTCGACGATGACTGGGTCGATCCCGGCCGTCGAATATTTGCCATGTCGTGCCTCTGTTGCCACTGCGGAGAATAGATAATACGGACATTGTTCAGTGTGAACACAGCTTTCGGCCAGATGGCATGATTTTCCAATCGTTACTCCGCTTTTTCTTCGCCCGCTGTTGGTCGCTCACTCCCGCTTTTCACTTGCAAAATCATTACCTGATGAGGAATTGAGGGTTATTTGTTAGGAAATGTCATTTATTTACTTGTTTACTCGTTTATTATGTTGTTCCATGAATTGACTCATTACAGAAATAGCAGTTGATTTCGTCAAAAGAGGCTGAAATAAAAATGATACAATAGACAAACGCGTTATTTACCGTTCCAAGGAATCGCTGTTTTATTATGCATGCATTTTATTATTTATGATGTTGGTGTCCGAGTTTAATTAGCAAAAACAACCATTTGTCACAGTTATCGCGTAGGTAGGTACGTAGAATGTTCATAATAATTGTAAATCAATATTGAATAAATATTTCAGCATGATATGTGAGTGCGATTTTGATCAGATAAGAGTTTAACTCACTTTTAAGGATACAGATTGGGGAAGGTTACGATTCAGTAACGTCACCTTTAATAGCTCCCATGATTGCATGATATTGCGCGACGTAAAGCAACGAAAGAGAGCAACGAAGAGAGCACATTGGCCGATGCGAATTTTCTAGTACGGTAAACATTGCATATCGTGTCAATATGTTGCATGCGTAAATAACTAAAATATTTACCACGATGCGTAAAAAAAAAATGGCAGTTCGTCAATAATGCATGTCGCAGCTACAATGAGAGAGATCGCGCAACTGCGGGAGATTGTTTTTCCAGAAATCGCAGTTGGAGAGAGGAAAAGGAATTTATTTCAGATTATGCAATTGACAATTGATTGGCAAATCAATTGAAGAAGGTGTAGACGAGAAGTGCGGGCGAAGAATAAATAATCGCTCGTGCCGGTATATTGCGAAGTGCCAGTATCCGTAATTGCCTCCATCGAGGGGTCTCTAAGGAAATCGTAAAGCCGGCCGAGGCACGCGCCCTATGACCATCTGCCGGTCTTGTTCCTTCTTCTCGTCGTTACCCGTCTTACCTACTAGCCGCGTATACTTTTTCCGCGCCTTTGCCTCCATTCGAAAGCGTAACCATCGTACGTTAATAACTCCTTGGAACTGAGAGACGCGAGACTAGCGGCGCCGTTCAATATGATATAGCTTTTAGACATCTGCCACGGAAAATGGTCATTAAGGCCCCCTCGCCTCATTAACGGTGTCGCAATAACGTAGAAAATGCAAGCTGGTAAACTTTTAATAACGTGCACTACGCCGATTATTGCTCGCCTCGTTCGCTCGTTGCTCGATCCGCATCCTGTCGTGAAAATTTTGCGTTTACACACGCTAGTATGTTCAAACACCGAGTAACACGCTTACAATTAGTCAAAGTACTTAATTTTATTTATTCCTAAAAGTTTATGTCTAAAAAAGAATACTTATCATTTTTAGAAAATAAAATTGTTGCACATGCGTAAAAATATGTTTGCTTAATAAAAATCAAGTAGAGTCTTATTGTCTTATAAAGTTACAAATTTATTTTGAAAAGCGATTTCTCTTTACGAGCTGAATTCTAAACTCTAGTTAAGTTAAAGTTTAACAAAATTAAGTTTACAGTTCGGAGGTGAATCTTACAATCAGTTTAAATTTTAGTCCACTGATTTCAATCAGTTGTTCGGATAAGGGTTAGTAATGTAGTATTGTAAAATGCCTTGGGGAGAGTCTTGAAAAAAATGTGTAAAAAAAATGCGTAACTACTTTCTCGATGCGATGTGCCGACCAAGGAGGGATTAAGGGATCGCCGGATCGACGAGACTAACGAAGAGGAAGCTGTGGCGAGGGTAGCGCCAACGGAAACAGCTACGAAAACAGTCGCGTCACCGCTAGCAGCCAGCTTTTAGGTCTTTGCTCTCTCGTGCAACTTCTCGCTTTGTGTCTGTCCCGTTCGTCTCCTCTGTTGGCAGGGCCGGGTGTTTTTCCAAATGTCAATTAAAACATTCGATCTTCATATAACAAGGGAATTACCTATATCAATGCTATCATGAATGAGCGAAAAAAAAAACAAATTTATTGACTCACGAATATCGTTATTGCATAAGTAGAATGAAACTTTTTCTGTTTGTCGTATTATCATGTTTTGAATGCGTTAAGTAATATGACGATTACTTTTATTGATATTAAACAAACTTTTTATGCTTCGAACAAGACATCTTTCAGAATTTTTTTTGAATTAAATTATATATTTTTTAAACTTTTTTTATATAACTAAATGATATAATTTCCATAAGCAAAAAGAAAATTTATTATCGTCAATACTTTGATTTGATTCTATATTATTTTATAAAAAGACTCAATTACTTGTAATTTTTAAAAAGTAATTTTTAAAATATTAAAAAATATGCTTTAATAGGCTTATTCATATTTCTAAAATATTAATACCACTTCTAGCATCTGAGTGGATGTTAATTTTCCGAAATTTTAAGACATCCAAAGGGATAATCTATAAATGCATCGTTTCCTTTCTGATTTCGATGGTCTCCCCTATTTCCGAAATGAGAGCTTAGGGTGCTCTACGCTCCGGTTACGGCAGTGGCTGCCTGTCTCTCTCCACATCCTCCGCACCACCGGCATCGCCGGGAGTAATCCGTGTGCATTTACGACCCTTGCTGCGCGCACGGCCGTAACAACGTGCATGCGTGTCGGTGAGGGGCAGGTGTGTACACTCGGGTAGAAACGAGACTTATTCGTGGGGAGAGAGAAGAGCGACGAAGAGAGAGGGAGAGACAGAGATGGAGCATAGAGGGAGAGGAGGAGTAGCGCGTGCCGCCGTCGACCATCCGGAGGCCAGGTGTAGCCTTTATCCATTTTACTCGCGTTTGTTACCCTCGGACCTCTACGATTCCGATGCACCCTCTGGGTCTCGTTGCTTCTGGGGTGCCCTTCGGCCGATGCGAGTGTGCGGGGAAAGCGAGAGAGAAAGAGAAAGAGGAGAGAGAAAGTAAAGAGATCGACGCGGCGATCGACGACCAGCGTTCCTTCGGAACACTGTGGCTTCGAGAGATGCGAATTTACACATTGCGCCCCTTGCAAACACGCGCGCGAACGATGCCCTCGCGCCCATCATCGCGTTTTCGCTTCTTCCATTTAAATCGTAATGTTCAATTCGTACTCTATGCATATTTGTAAGACATTGTGTGTGTTCCTTTAGATATGTATGTAAGTGACTAGCTACGATCATGATTTTATTTATAGTTGCGACATGATTTTGCGAGGATAAATTCAAGAGACGTGTATATACTGAATCGGATAAAAAAGTTTATTATCTACTATTCTAAAAATGTAGAAATATATTTTTAGTATGGAATATTAACATGAACAGTTACGTATGAATCACAAATTAACATAGCTATTTAAAATACTTGTTAAAAAATAAACATAGTGAAATATAAAGACAAGTGATCAGAAATAGGAGCGAGGTTAAATTTTTTTTAAATTAATTTTTAATTAATTCTACAATGTATAAGTGGGAATTTTTCTCAGATAGTAATATTGTATGATAACGAGATTATGACGACAAGGAAATGGCGGGGTGCCATTTCACCGGAAGATCATAGGAAATAGACACCATTTAGAATCTTAAAAATTCACTCCAGCTGTCGTGTCTGGCGCGATCGACGAGTCTAATTCTAGAGCAACGTAAGAGGGATAATCACACTCCCCTTCGTCGTCCTTGTCGTCGTTTCCCCTGTTCATCCCCTTGGAGCGGCACACGCCCACGCGGAAATGACGCCCGCCCCGGAGTAATCTACGTGACCCCCAATAACGATCACTTCAAACAGCGTTCTTGCAACTACGTTGCCGATTTTTCTCTCCAATTCCGGCGTGCTACTTATCAGATGCGAATTTTGATCAAAGAATTTAGATAAAAGCCTAAAGAAAAAAAGGAAAAAAGTAGTTCTTAGTCGTCAATATAAACGCATTTATTTTTTCGTCACTATTTCACGTTTCTATGCAATAAATTAAGATATTGTTCAGTAGAAAAAAATATTTATTCTTGTTGTATTGGTAGAAATGGTACAATCACGAAATAGTATAATCATAGAATAGATATCACAATTAATGACCAACGTTAATTAAGCCCTGATTTTAAACTATAAGGATATAAGGTAATATAATGAAAGGTAATAACCGTGAAAAATTAATGATTCTACTAAAAAAAACGCATGATTCCACCGGGTTTCTTCGCGTTAAGTCGACATGGACGAATTCACGGTATTTTTCTTTTCAACGCCATCGTGATACTAGGATCAACATCTTTCATCAGTTATCTCGTCGCAAACATTCCATGGATTGGGACAACGTTAAAGAACTTCCCTCCCAGAGAGAAGTGCGACCACGATGACGACAAGGACATCAACGACGACGAAAGCCTTTTGACGTGCATTAAACACGATGGCAACTAAGTGTTTCTCCACGGTGTTCGTTCTCTGCCAGCTCTTTCTACCTTTCTCTCTCGGTCATGGTGACGAAACTTCCGGACTATTCTATCCTCTAGGAAGATCGAAGATGAAATAACCCGATCGAACCTTTTATCAACGGCCATCCTGGAAAACGTGGCTACGAGCACCATTTGAGAGTCGCTTTCAGAAATAAAAGAAGTTTGGGAGACCAGGACGGAAAAAACTTTGGGCGATTATTTTGAGTATCACTTAGAACTTCTGAAAGACAAAGTCCAAAGAGAAGGGTCAAGTCGCTAATAAGGAAATTCGCGCGGTTTACTTTCGTCGAAAGATGAATTGCTAAACAAAAACTTATATAATGATATACGTTCAATATGTACATATATCATCAGAAATATATTTAAAATTTAGCGCATGAAATTTAACGAAAGGCGAACATTTTAACTTTAAATATTATAAATTTACTTGAAAATTACTTTTTTTTCTTTTTCTTTACTCGCAATATGATTGAAAACAATATAATTTACTTTTTTGATAGATTTTATTTGATACTTTCTTGAGATATTCGACAAGATTTTTCGCATAATACGAGACGATTCGTTGATCCATTATTAGGCGATGGGGTTCAACGCCACGGCCGGTTCATCGAAAAAGAACAGAGGCGAGGCGATTGGTTATCATGTTACGACGCTAGGCTCGCGTTAAACCTGGTAACTGAATCTATCTTTGCCCAATCGCTGTCAAATGCTCGACAACGTTCGAATTTGTCCAACCAGGCATACAGCTTCTGGTGCTCTCTTTCTTTCTCTCTTTTATCCTTCCCTCTCTTCTCGGTTTGTCAGTCAGCTACCAAAATATATTGGTAGAACGGGTTTTCAAAATGCGATTGCGTCCACACCACATTTAGCGGATTGTATAAAGATATAAAAATTGATTTAGGAATTATAATAATCTTTGTAGTTTGACTTCTGAATGGATCTTGTTTATTTTGGAAAATTTATCTCAAATTTTCTTTTCTTAGACTTTATTTGCTATCGAGGTGTCCAAAAATATGTATTTTAAGGCAAAATTCATGTTTTATTTTGAAAAAGAATTTGGTGTCTTTAAGATCGTTGATCACATCACTGCAGAGTTAGTGGTATAAGTCAATCTGTTACACCCGGAGGAAGACAATCGCGCGGCAGGTTCTTAATTGCCGTTGGCACGGGGAGACTGCGGTAAAAGAAAGAGAGAGAGAGAGAAAGAGGAAAAAATAGTAAGAGAGGCCAATCGCCGCATGCACGTTCGCGTTTCTGCACGCGCTACGAAAGAAGAGTCCAGGTGCGAAGTGCGTCCCACCCTCTCCCCCTCGAAGCGTCTAACCACCTTTCGACCGGCACCTCGTACGTCGCGATCGGTAGCGGGGTTTTTGGGGGAGAGACTTCGGAAGGAGCTCTCGGACGCGGCGAAGGGAAGGTGCCCGGGGACGACGGCTCGTTTTAAGGACGCAGTGGGCCCCTCCGGTGCCGCGCCGCGTGCCCCGTAGGTCGAGAAACGCGACGCGACGAGACGCGTCGGAGAACGGTGGAAGAAGGGGGCTCTCGGCAGGGCGGTTTGCGCTGCGGCTGTGCCGCGCGCGGTGAGGCAGCTGCAACTGCTCGCGAGATACGCCTTAGATCGTCGTGGCACGAGCCTTCACGGCATGTGTTTCCTTCGGTTTCCTTCTTGCTCCCTCCCTCGTTTCTTCCTCTTGCATTCTGCTCCATCCCCTCCCACGTGTGCGTCCAGCTCTCTCATCTCTTTCTCTCTCTTTTTCTCTTTCAGCGTTGTTGATATTATCTTGAATATATATGCCATAAATTTTTGTCGAATACAGATTCATTTCGGAATAAATGAATAAGGCAGAATTTATTGTTACAACTTTTTACTTGTTCTTCATAAAAGAAAAATGTAGGTAATATTATAGAAGCTCAGGCATTATTAAAATAATAAAGCAATGTTTTCAATGAGTATCAATAGCATTTTCTGTTTCAATCGGCTGCTATAACACGCACAATTTGATCTCATATCGCAGTTACTAAATGAACTGGAGTAGTCATGTTTTTCCATGTGATTATTTTAAATATTTTATTATTTCTTTATATATGAGATTAATATATATTATATAACTAACCTAAATTGTACGTTCACACAGAATAGTAATATAAGTCCATGGAATTACGTTTGGAAAAGAATATAAATACTTTATTACGAAAATTATATGATTAAGTCGATCCATTAAATAAATTCTATCCTTTTTGTCTATACGCATCTTCCTCTTTTAACGGTTTCGTCATTATTCAATTTCGTATTCAATTAACAAACCAAAATTCGTATCAGACGCTGATGATTGTATGTTACATATTTCATTACAAGATAGTCCTTAAGTATAGTGATTAGGGAAACTAGCTCTCTGTGTACGAAAGATACCGCTTTAATGCTTTTTTTTACCGGTCCGATGGACTTGTATGTCCTAGTCTTCTCGAAAACACCTTGTACGCCATCACGTTTATTGATGTCGAGCACGCGACTACCCTCGTGCGATAGCTAATGATCCCTATGCATTGATAATGGAGGTTGCGCACATCCAAGAGCTGACATTCTATTCCGCCGCGTTGCACAATTGTAAAACTTGAATGTATTTTGCGGTCGAATCAATCTGTCAACGCGTCAGTAAACTCAGTCAACACGAGATCTATATCGCAATCGATATATAAGAAACTATGAACAATGAGAATTATCGAATAAATATCTTCGTGTAATAAAATTTGTCATACGTAACATTTAAAACGTCACATTTAACATATAAAACAATTTTGTGGACAAGTAAAAATTAACCGAACTTGGAAGTTTAATCAAAATATTTAACGTCGAATTATAACAACTTAAAAATTATGATAAAGGCTCGACACGTGATTTATCGTGCTATATCCACGCATCTTGACTGAAATGTTTTATCCAACTCTATTTTGTGAGATAAAGAGTTCATTCCTTTCTTCACGGATATCAGACCGGGAAAATGAATGCAGTTTTCCCCGGCGCATTCTCGAGTCCCGCACGAGCGTGTCACGATAAGAAGAAAAAAATAAATTGGGCCGAGGTACCTTTCTCTCCCGCTCCCTACCCTCTTCCCTATACACCTCGCGGTAGCATCTGCCGCGATGAAGTGATTTCTTAGTGCCGTGCACCTTTTTCCTCCCTCTTCCTCCTCCCTTTTCCGCATAGCAGCGCGTGTATCGCTCCGGGGTGCTGGCCCGATGGGCCCTATGGGTGGAACCGAGAAATTTAGATTAGGTGCAGGTAGCCAGGTTGCGTGTACGCCGTCAGTACACCTACTTTCTTTTCCATCTTGTTGCTCGACTCTCTGGCCGTTTTACCCTCGCCCGTGACGTTCTTGATTTTTCATCGCGCTCTCTTCTCCTCTCTATCTACCTACCGCTGTCTATCTCTCTCTTTTTTGGCGAAGAAATTGACGAAGGAGTTCAAGCAGCTTCCTTCGCGCGCGTACAAACGGTATTGACAGGAACCCGAGTTACCGTCGTTCGTATCGCAGCTGACACACACGCGCCACGTGGTTATCCAGCAGGCACCGTGCATCGTATGTCTGTATACAGGGTATATAGACTCACTTCCCGCACCCGCCTTTGGTTTACGGATCATCTTCCAGCAATTTGGAACCCATTTCGTCTTCGCGAAAATTTCATTGAACGCAACATTGTGTCGCAATTTTGGAACATTCAAACTCAGTCCTTTATTGTAATAATGATCCTCGATAAAAAAATACTTAACTATGGTATGCTTTATTTTATTTTTATTCATATCTATTGGTCGTATATTTTTCAGAAACATTTTAAAATATTTTTTTTTTTTACATATAGATGATTATTTTATGTACTCCAATTTTTTTAAATACTTTATATTCCTGTCTTCGAAAATTTTCTTTAAAACAGACCAGTAGATCGGTACAATAATAAATTACCTTGATTATTTATAAGTATGCTAACAGTTGCCTTTACATGTTTACACGTATTTAAATACACAGTGTATGTATATTGCATAACGTTACAATCATTCGTCGACTTTCGTGGGGATTGCTAGACAGCGCGTGTCCGATAAATATTTTCGATGCCCCGAGCACGCGTTTATGCGAGTGCCACGAGTTCGAGAGTGCGAGAAGGAATCTCTTTCGAACGGAGGGCTCGCTTCTCGAAGACGCCAGGCGTAAGGGTCGATGGTTATCTGACTTCCTGTCCGTTCGTACGCCCTACGTGCTTTCGCGGTCGAGCGAAAGAGAGCGAGAAGCGAGCCCGAGGAGAGAGAGAGGAGAAGGCGAACGAGCAAGAGCAATAAAAGCCCGGCCAAATAAATACAAAAGATAATCGACACCGCGCAGACAGTCGTGCGAGCAGCGGAGGCTCATCCCCCATCTACGTTGCTCTTTTTTACTTTTTCCGTCCGACTGGCATCTGTCGGTTCTGCTAAGTCTTCGGCGAAGCAAGAAACGCATATTGCCGCCAAAAGCCGCGGCGCAACAGGAAAACAAGCCTCTCATTTTGCTACCGGCGCGTTTATTTTCGTGTATTACGGTAAATTGATGAGATTGCTTGCAGGAAGGACGCAATAAACGTGCACATCAATTTTACCTCGTAATAAAAGGCAATTTTATTAATTTTTTTATTAAATTAAAGAGGATAATTTTGTTTATAATATCTTTGTAAATAATTAATAATTTTGCTCTTGTAGTGTTACACATAATTCGTAAAGAAGATGCTCTGTCGGGACACTCGGCGAATTCGCCGTCGAATTTCAGCATGATCGTTAAGAGTCGCGTGGCCGTTCGATGCATTTACATTTTTTACGTATTGCCACTTATTATGCCTGGGCCGAACGAAAGTGCCGAAGTATCTTAGTCGACGGCTCTGGAAAAAAGGAAGAAAGCGAACGAAAAAAGAGATTACCGCGACGAGAGAGAAAGAGAGAGATGGGGCGAGGGGTTGTGGAGTCCGGGCACGTGACCGGAAGGCGGGGGGCAAAACGGCGCACGCGCCATCGTCCTCCACCTGGCGCATCACCTGCTGCCCCCTGCTTAAGCCTCCCTGTCTCCATCTTCCTCCTCTCTGTCTCCGTTCTCCTACTCCTCCGCGTCTATCCTCGTTTGCTCTTGGCCTCTCACTCCACCACCTTCGACTCTGGCCAACCCTTCGGCGTGTTGGGCTTTCCTCGCGAACACCATCCCGCTTCTCTCCCCCTTTTCCTCTGGCTGGCAGACAATATTAAGTAGCTGATGCAATGTACTCTCGCACATTATGATGTATATTTATTATCTCGCGTTTAATTATGATGTATTTTTTATATACACACTTCGAACATTTGGTACTCTTTAAATCATATATTAAAGTCCAAATGCTTTGAAAACCAAATTTCAACTATCACTAATCTGTTGACAAATAATTTTGTAAAAAAAATGTTATAAATAGATTTGTCAGAAAAAGTATTTTTATTTATCGCTAAAAAATAGAAAAACTTTCAATCTCGATATTAGCTGAATATAATTTAAAGAAAGAAGGAGAAATCATGCATCTATATATAGGAACATTAAAGTTTTGTTTTTTCAAATAGCGATATCTTATAACAAGCTATATAGATTTCGTAGAAAGATTCTGGAGAGCCGTATAACGCGAAACAGGACAGTCCTTCCCTCGTTTCGATGAGATCTCGAAGGACAGGGGGATGTTAAATTAGCCGCGAGACACGATTTTTTTTACCTAACACATAATTAGCCAGCCACGAAGATGACTGAGCTCCTTGTAGGACGATGACGATGACTCATAATGAAGATGACGATGAACGTTGCGCAATTATCGAGTGAGTCAGGACGCGCGCGCTGAGGGAACCATGGCAGCGCCAGGTGACAGATGCACGAGCCTTCCTTCGGATGCTTTCCTGTATACTTACAGGGTATCCTTAATGAGCGAATCCATCCGTAACACACGCAGCACGGGACGATAATAGGAAAAAAATGTTGATCGATATTTAATCAAACGTGTCATTAGCGGTTGAAAGGGTTTTCGATACTTATCTATCTTGGATTATGATCGCGGAAACGAGAGGATATACGCGCTTCGTTTTTCCACGTCCGTGCACATAATTTTTCATCAATTACATTGCGCCGATTCGATAAAGCGGACTTGCAAGATGTGATAGCTCGTCGAAACCACCCCTAGATTTTCCTACATTTTCTCGACCACTGACATCCCTAATTACTATTTAGTTTTGTTGCAACAGAATGAATTGCAAAAGCTATTTATTTTCTCGCGATTAATAATATAATCCTAGATGACCGATATAGGCAGTATTTTAAAGACTCCTTAATTGACCTGCAACAATGTGTCTCGTTTTATTTACTCCGAAAGGGAGGAGCGCAGTGAGGATTAATTTAAAATTGATCCAGATGCTATAGCATATCAGAACACGATCATCGATGGTTTCGAAGATTGTGAAGTTATCGAAAAGAGATCGGAGAGGACGCTGGACTATCGGACAATGACACGAGATCATTGTCCTGATCGCGACAAGCTGGCACGCCGGCTGCGACATCGATGCCAAAGACGCTTCCTGCCAAATCGGTCTTCCGCAAACGCGACCGACATTGTTGAAAAGAAAATCCTTGCGAATGGCTAGCATTATTAATAATGGATGAGTGATCCTTCTATATTTCTTCATACGAGAATTATTTATTTGTCAACGAGGAATCAACGATCTCTTGTACATTTTTTTTTAATTGATTAATTGGAAACTGTATCATGAAATTTTGGTTTTATCGATATTTTTTTTTTCATATAACGTCAATTTTTTATTTTTTTTTGTTGC